>NC_091128.1:158631243-158728743 GCF_040183065.1 Periplaneta americana | reverse complement strand
GAGAAACTTCTTGCCCCAGCAACTAAAACTTACCCTAGTACAAACCCTAGTAATGCCGTACTTCGATTATTGTGACGTTTTGTTAAGTGACCTAAGTTCTGAACTGTCAGTCAAGTTACAGCGAGCTCAAAATATGTGCGTCAGATACGTGTGCAACATCCGACGGTATGACCACATATCACCGTCCTTCGCAAGTCTTTCGTGGCTCCGACTTAAAGAACGCAGAACTTTACACTCTTTGTCTTTACTCTTTCGAATTCTGCACACCTCAACACCAAATTACCTTTCGTCTCGTTTCTCTTATCTATACTCTAACCACGACGTAAATACCAGATCACTTATCTGTGGCACGCTAAGTATACCTCTTCATAGAACATCTTGTTATTCATCATCTTTTACAGTATCCACCTCGCGTCAATGGAATTCCTTGTCACAAAGTATTAGGGGCTGCAAAACAATAAACATCTTTAAAAACACCTTAAAAGATAACCTTATTAGCATTTCACTCCAATCTTACTGATTTAAACTATCACTGACTACATTGTTACTTCTTTCTTTAGACATCATCCTGATAGTGCTGTACTTTCAAAATTGTCTCATAATAATCTCTTTCTATTATCTAATATTATTTGAAATATATTAACATTCTATGTATTTTAGCTTAATTCTGCTACACAGTTTATTTCAGTATCTAATTAATAGTTCATAGTATTTTGTTGTTTAATTCGTAAATAACTCTTGTATACATGTAACTCTCATCTAAATCAAATTGTTGAATTCTTTGTAAGTTCATGCATATGTATATACTCTTTTTGCTGGTTGAGTGGAAGAGAAGGCCTTACGGCCTTAACTCTGCCAGCTAAATTAAATCATTATTATTATTATTATTATTATTATTATTATTATTATTATTATTATTATTATTATTAAATCATTATTATTGTTTTAAAATGTTTCTTATAAAACAATTGCTGGATGCTGGTGATAGAAATCAATGTATTGATGTCGGTAGAAAAAAAATTGTAATTGGGGATAATCTTTAAAACGAAAACTTGACAACACAGCTTGACATTACAAGTATTGATGTGTGCAAAAAATGTAATAGCCAACACAAAGTTCGTCGCTAGAGTATTAATTGAAGGATTTTACTAGACCTATTCCAAAAACTGTGAAGGTACTGGGTACAAGAAATGGTCTTACGTACCAAACTACAGTCCCGTCGCTCTAATTTCCGGCAGCCAATCACGTTGCAGGTCGGCTACATTTAAAGTGTGCGTCTTGTGATTCGCTGATTCATTTCTTAAGGCTCGATAAATACTTAATATAATCGCCCGCCATTTTAGCTCTTTCGTTGGCGTTCGCAGAAAGCACACGAAGACGTTATTTGCCGCGCAATTATTTGCTGAATTACACTGCGTTTATGATTTATTATCATAGGAGCTACGACATGATAATGTTTAACGGTGTGGCAAATAGATTCCTCGTATGGTAGCTCGGCAACGAAAGAACAAAAATGGCGAACGATACTACCTACCTAGACTTTATAGAGCCTTGACTTCCTAAGACGTAAGCAAAGAGGAGGAGTCACGCCGGGAATAACAGGGTCGGAACTATAGTAAGGTTACTTACTAATTTTGTTTATTACTTTTCCAGTAATTCATAATCTGTCTGTCTGGCTGTTTCTTCATATTTCTCGTCTTTTCTAACCATGTGAAGTGTATGTCGATATTTTTCTTACCGTCGTCCTATATTTCCAATAGAAATCCATCAAAGTATGACGGGAATCGAACCGTAAGCTGTTTAGATGTGCTGCAGTATACTTGAAAAATGAATTACTGTGGACATGAACGGAAGGCTGCTAAGTGACGTGTGCAAGGTGATATTTATTACGAGCTGCACCCTCACAGTGCTGCCAACTATCAATATTTCATCTTGACATCTCCCACATCGTAATGCAGTTATCCGTCAAGTGGAAATCAATGCCTGCCTGCCTATCTTGTGCTTCATGACAATCTGTTACGCTACGTTCACACAAGTGGTGCATTGTTGGCTTACATTAAGTAACGAATTATTAGTAACTATGTAATTTCGATAGACGAAATGGGTACAATTCTGTAATGGTGGTATAGCGACAAATCCACAACGCTAATGGGAGAAAAAGACACTTGATTGAATGTTAAATATGGGTACGCCAATATAGACAACGAATGGTCGATCTGGGTGGCGCAGTGCAGGCCTTCTGTGGCCGAGGTTGCGGGTTCGATCCCGGCCCAGGTCGATGGTATTTAAGTGTGCTTAAATGCGACAGGCTCATGTCAGTAGATTTACTGGCATGTAAAAGAAACTCCCGCGGGACAAAATTCCGGCACACCGGCGACGCTGATATAACCTCTGCAGTTTCGAGCGTCGTTAAATAAAACATAATTTACAATTTTACAACGAATGCCTTTACATCACGTTTTCTGCCCAAGGACAGGTCTTTCACTGCAAACCCAGCATTCTTAAATCTTCCTTATTTCCCGCCTTCTTGTTATTCTCCGCATACGATCATATCTTAATGTTGTCTATCATCTGATATCTTCTTCTGCCCCGAACTCTTCTCCCGTTCACCATTCCTTTCAGTGCATCCTTCAGTAGGCAGTTTCTTCTCAGCCAGTGACTCTTTTTCTCTTCCTGATCAGTTTCAGCATTATTCTTTCTTCACCACAGCTTCATTTCTTATTCTGTCTGTCCATTTCACACGCTCCATTCTTCTCCATATCCACATTTCTAGTCGTTTCTCTTCACTTTCTTCTTGATGATCTTGTTTCTGCCCCATGCAATTCCATACTCCAAACAAAGCACTTCACTACTCTCTTCCTTAGTTCTTTTTCCAGAGGTCCTCAGAAGATGCTCCTTCTTCTATTAAAAGCTTCCTTTGCCATTGCTATCCTCCTTTTGACTTCCTGGCAGCAGCTCATATTACTGCTTACAGTACACCCCAAGTATTTGAAGCTGTCCACTTGCTCTACTGCCTCATTTAGAATTCGCACGTTTACCTTCTTTATTTTTCTTCCTATGACCATGGTCTTCGTCTTGTTGGAATTTATCTTCATTCCATACTGCTCACAGCTGTCATTTAGCTCCAGTAGCATATCCTTTAGTATCATCTCCTCTTCTGCTAACAACGTCATATCATCAGCAAATCTTATGCACTTTATTCTTCTTCCTCCTACTATCACCCCTTCTAGTTCTGAAAACATTTCTTCACTAAATCCTCCAAGTAGGTGTTGAACAGGATATGTGTTAAAGTGCGTCCTTGTCGTACTCCTCTCCCTGTTTCACTTCCTTTTGACATTTCTTCTCCTATATTGACTTTGACTCGTTGTTTCATACATAAATTACTGAACAGCCTCCTCTTCTTCCAATCCACACCTGTTTTATACATACATATAACATAGAAGTATAACATTAAAGAATACTTTTTTTCTTCATCAACCAAATTACAAATGTTTACCACAAAATTAATTTTAAATTACGGTATTCGTTTTCAATGGTCCACAATCTCTCATTTTCTTATGAGTTTGAAAAATCTTCCGATAGAATTAATTGTAATGGGAGTAGCAGTAGTGGCAACATTTGAAAGACGAAAACAGCTGAATAGAAATGGAAAAGGGTTGTTATACAATACGTTCGTAGCTCGGCCAGACAACTAAAACATTCAAATTTGAAAATTGTACTTTCAATAATTGTTCCTTTTAAAATTAATCATGTTTATTTTTTATTTCATCATACTCAAAATTTTTCCTGTTTATTTCATCATCCCTAATTAAAACTTTTCTAACACTTGTTTATATTATTTAGGTTATGTTAAAACGGTCCGGCCGAGCTACGAACGCCCTGTAGTATTATCTGTGATAGCGACAGAACGCGCTTCCGTCATGCTGTACAATTTTCGATCGGTGTTGTAGCTGATTTTCGAGACGAGATTTCACTACGTAAAACGTAGCTTTCCAAATTCATCATGATGCTTAGTGGGCACTGGACACATACACTGGCCGAAATTTCACTAGAAAATGCTTTACCCATGAGGTCTCGAACCAGTAGATGTAGGGAATAAAATCTATAATGAAACAAAAATCAAGATACTGATGATAGTGTCTTCCCTTTAAGTTTGCAGCTCACAGACAGAACACATTTTTAATGCAAAGTTTCCCGTGATTCTGTGAAGGTGTGGAATATTCCATTAGGTCTTTCCACCCTGTCAGTTTCTATCCCTTTTCAAATATTCAGGTCGGGCTCCACCGGAATATGACGGTACAGAGAAACCCGCCCGCTTGGAAAGATCGAATTCCATCCATGTCAATTTCGTCACTAGATTATTTTACAAACCATCTTCACAACAATTCTCTGCACTAGAAACAAAAGAATATACGAAAGTGTGCCTCACATCAGTACTTAGCAAATAATTTAAGTTGAAAATTGAGACATCTTCAAGTGCCAGATTGATAGGATCGGTTGTCATAGTAACCTGGTATTCTCCTTTGAGTTTCATTTACCTTCATAATTTCGGTAGTCATCTGTTTATATATTTCTATGTATGTAATAGGGACCGAAAGCGTTTTTTTAATTAGTCAATTCTCTACACTAGAAACAAAAGAATCCACGAAGCTGACCACCACGTCAGTACTTATCTAATAATTTAAGTTGAAAATCGAGACATCTTCAAGTGACAGATTGACGGCATCGGTTGTCATAGCAACCTGGTATTCTTCTTTGAGTTTCATATACCTTCATAATTTCGGTAGTAATCTGTTTACATATTTCTATGTATTTAATAAGGACCGAACGTGTTTTTTTTTTATTTATTGAGTT
Organism: Periplaneta americana; assembly: GCF_040183065.1. NCBI lineage: Eukaryota > Metazoa > Arthropoda > Insecta > Blattodea > Blattidae > Periplaneta > Periplaneta americana. The sequence continues at coordinate 158,723,889 of NC_091128.1, read as the reverse complement.
TATTTACACACGCTTTAACATCTGGGGTCATATCGTGTGTTTAGGATCTGTCTGCATACCAGTTTTTATGATTATTGACTTCTTGTTTCTATTGTGTTTTTAGTAGGTTATTTTACGACACTGTATCAACATCTTAGGTTATTCAGCGTCTGAATGAGATGCTGATAATGCCGGTGAAATGAGTCCGGGGTCCAGCACCGAAAGTTACCCAGCATTTGCTCAAATTGGGTTGAGGGAAAACCCCGGAAAAAACCTCAACCAGATAACGTGTCCTGACAGGAATTCGACAGACGCGCTAACCGTTACTCCAAAAGTGTGGATTCTGTTGTGTTTTTAGATGCACATTTCTAACACAAGGAAGAAAGCAGCATGGCATCGCATGGAAAAAGTTACCTAGTTAGGGGTTTTCCCTCAACCCATTAAGAAAGATTAAATGGTGGGTAACTTTCAGAGCTGAACCCTGGACTTTTCTCTCCATTTCACTCACACGCTAGATAACTATCACAGTTGATAAAGCGTCGTAAAATAAACCAATTTAAAAAAAGAAGCATGGCGTAGCTGTCTCCAAACATTTAATAGTCACGGATTTCTAATTTAAAAGAAACGCTAGTATAATAATTCTCTTCACAATATCCCATTAAAAGAATCAAAATGTAACTTTTAATATCCTGTCTATTAGAAAAGCCCTAATCAAGCAAGATTTTAGATGGAAAGAAGTTTTTTGGCTGTAGGGGAGTAGTGGGTACAGTGAGACACAAAATATTAAGACGTATGTATGTATGTATGCAAGTGAAATTTCAAGTATTTTTAAAATCAAGTGCAATGGAAATATACATTAAAACATGGAGTACAATAATACATAAACAGAAATGTTAATAGATAAAGTACATAATGTACAATGCGTGTTTGTCAAAAAAATGCAAATGTCTCACTGTCCCCATTCAGGAGGGTACAGTGAGACACCACAGTGTCTATTAACAGACATTGAAATGATGTACATTTATTTCAAAAGAAAAGAAGCTTGCTGTCTCTTTATCTTGCTATGCTCTGTAGGCTTATTTAGAATCATTTTGATGTCTGACTTCGAAACCATTGAAACATCTGCAACATTTGGAAAAGTGAATTTTCCATGACTTTTCAAACTTTTGCGAAAAAATAAAATGAATTTTTGGTGACAACAAAGCTTATAATTATAAGAATTTAATTTAATTCTTTATTATTTTTTAATATTTTCTTAAATTTTGTGAATAATTTTTTATTTAAGAAACCATTAAAATGTAATGTATCCATTATTTTAAGCTATAGTTCCTAAATTGGTTACTAGTATGTTCACTTTTAATGTTAGTTACCCGTAAATGGAATATAATTACAGTTTATTTTTCAAATCATTGCTACATGGGAACAGTGAGACGTCTCAGTGTACCCTTCAATGGAATGTCTCACTGTTCCCTTTACGCATAATTTGTTTAAAAATGGCGCCATCACTTCAAAATCAGAACAAGAAAGACGAAACTTTGGTAAACATAACGTCAAATACCATAGTATTAGGTAACAAAACATTCATATTTCTGTTTCATTTGTATATCCAAAGTAACCTTCATTAAACACAAGCCAAAATTTTACTTCTAGAGTGAAAAATTACGAATTATTTTTTCATCACTCACCTTTATAACTAGAATCTACTGTTACTTTACTCATGCAACATACAACTCCACTGTTACAAACATTTCAACATCAAAATTTACCATCTAATAAAAAATGTCTCACTGTAACTTACCCACTTCTCTCCTATGTCTGGTGACAAAAGACAAAAGAAAGGAAACCTGTTACTGCGCATTATGAAGCCGTCGCCCTCTTCCGTGCTCTTGGCTGTACTTGGCCTCTTGACGGACTTGCTCTGTTGTTTACAGTTGTCTAGTTAGGTAAAAATTGCGTTATCTAATTTCTATGATAAGCGTATCGCGACGGTAGGCGCACATGAATGGCTGTGCCCTGCAACAATGAGGAGACAAATGAGCATGCAAATTGTTAGAATGGAGACTGCTTTTGTTTAGATAATAGCGGCCCATGCCTGCGTTCTGCAGACAAAAGAATCTGTACATAAAAACACACGTTGCTATTGTGCTGTATTTCATAATCTGGTGCGTGTTCTTTGTGCTGCTTTGTAAGGTAAATCAGGATTACCAACTACGGCCAAAATGGTATGGAAAATTTGTGAAACGAAAATACAGAGTAGCTGAACAATTAGTCATTAGGGATAATGGCTGAATATTGAGTATCTGACGCGTAACTTCGATAAAAGAAGAGAAACATTATCATTATTATTATTATTATTATTATTATTATTATTATTACTATTATTATTATTACTATTATTATTATTATTACTGTTATTATTATTACTGCTATTATTATTACTATTATTATTATTACTATTGTTATTATTACTATTATTATTACAATTATTATTATTATTATTATTATTATTATTATTACTGCTATTATTATTATTACTACTATTATTATTATTGAGACGGTGTCGGGTGGAGTTCCCGGGTAGCTCAGTGGTAGAGCGCTGGTACGTTCAACCAGAGGTCCCGGGATCGATACCCGGCCCCGGAACAATTTTTCCCTTGAAATATTCAAATCTGCTTTACAGGGAGCTTCACCTGAAAGACTAGATTTGCATATTACTATTACTATTATTATTATTACTATTGTTATTACTATTATTATTATTATTATTATTATTATTATTATTATTATTATTACATCAGTTATTCATAGATTTCAAGAAGACATATAACTCGGTACAGAGAAAAGTTTTATATGATATTCTTATTGAATTTGGTATTCCCAAGAAACTAGTTCGATTAATTAAAATGTGTCTCAGTGAAACGTAGAGCAGAGTTCGTATAGGCCAGTTTCTATCCGATGCTTTCCCAATTCACTGCGGGCTAAAGCAAGGAGATGCACTATCACCTTTACTTTTTAACTTCGCTCTAGAATATCCATTAGGAAAGTCCAGGATAACAGAGAGGGTTTGGAATTGAACGGGGTACATCAGCTGCTTGTCTATGCGGTTGACGTGAACATGTTAGGAGAAAATCCATCAACGATTAGGGAAAACACTGAAATTTTACTTGAAGCAAGTAAAGCGATAGGTTTGGAAGTAAATCCCGAAAAGACAAAGTATATGATTATGTCTCGTGACCAGTATATTGTACGAAATGGAAATATAAAAATTGGAGATTTATCCTTCGAAGAGGTGGAAAAATTCAAATATCTTGGAGCAACAGTAACAAATATGACACTCGGGAGGAAATTAAACGCAGAATAAGTATGGGAAATGCGTGTTATTATTCGGTTGAGAAGCTTTTATCATCCAGTCTGCTGTCCAAAAATCTGAAAGAATTTATAAAACAGTTATATTGCCGGTTGTTCTGTATGGTTGTGAAACTTGGACTCTCACTTTGAGAGAGGAACAGAGATTAAGGGTGTCTGGGAGCAAAGTTCTTAGGAAAATATTTGGGGATAAGAGGGATGAAGTTACAGGAGAATGGAGAAAGTTACACAACGCAGAACTGCACGCATTGTATTCTTCACTTGACATAATTAGGAACATTAAATCCAGAGGTTTGAGATGGGCAGGGCATGTAGCACGTATGGGCGAATCCAGAAATGCATATAGAGTGTTAGTTGGGAGACCGGAGGGAAAAAGACCTTTAGGGAGGCCGAGACGTAGATGGGTGGATAATATTAAAATGGATTTGATGGAGGTGGGATATGATGATAGAGACTGGGTTAATCCTGCACAGGATAGGGACCGATAGCGGGCTTATGTGAGGGCGGCAATGAACCTTAGGGTTCCTTAATAGCCATTTGTAAGTATTATTATTATTATTATTATTATTATTATTATTATTATTAAAGATTTTGTTAAAATTTTTAATTTTGAATAGAAGTTTTCTCATGATAATACATAGATTAAGGGACACTGGAGCCGAATTTTGAAACTTTTTTTTTTTTCGGAATTTGTAATTTATTGCTTTCACGTGTTAAATACAGCAAAAAATTCTTCTCTTAAGAAAGGAAATCGGTTGGTGTACTCACTTACAAATTCAAAGCTATGGATCTCACAACTCTTCAAATAATTTCCAAAACATCCGCTGACGTCACATCTTCTGCCATTTATACTATACCATCAGAATTACATTTCTCCCTGGTATAATTTGCTGGTAAATTTATATACTCGTAGAAATATAGCGAAATTAGTTGAGTTTGCCCTATTATAATGAAATTAAAATGGATCGCTTTTCTTGCCTCTGAGTGTATCTATCGATAAGGGAACCTATAAATGTATTTAAGTGCGTGGGGTATAAAGACGGAAATATATATATATATATATATATATATATATATATATATATATATAAATGTTATTTCAAATCCAAACCATGCTGACAATAACAATCACGGACGACATATAAAGTTTTCACGTAATTACAGGAATTCAATTAACCTTATTCCCTTTTTTCGTGTAATCCAGAGAAAGGAGATTCATCTTCCTATTGGGGTTAATATTAAATAATGTAATTCAGGAATGTATTTCGAATAATGTTTCATAAAAGTGTATTATAAACCATAAAATCATTCGCAAACTGATAAAACGACTGAACTGTTGCGCATCAAAAAACATGCAATGATGAAGATTTTGTCACCCCTGTCGACACTCCTTTTTTATGCCAAGCCCCGTTTTACATTGTCAACATGTCCGCTCTTGATTCGATACAACGTTGTTGACAGATGTAAAAAGTGTTACCTACATATGACGCAGCAAGATTCAATTTTGTAACACATTTTATGCACAATTCCCATGCTTGTTTGTGTAACATCACATACTTATAACCTTCGTTTGTAATAATTGATGCACATGTTAACATGGTTTTAACATAAACATATACAGGGTGTTGCGTTTGGAAAGACGTAAAATAAAACTCGCTTTAAAATTAAAGGTCTTGCTATTTATTTAGTAATCTGTAAATGCATTCTAGAAGGACGGACTTTCACGACATCAGATTTCAACTTGCAATTACTGGAGGCCCTGGAATTTTGTGAGTGGATTTTGGCGTGAATTTTTTTTAAGGTAGGAAAGTTCTTCCTTCGATTTTTGTAGTAAGATAATCATTGTAAATATATAAGCAGTAACATGAGCTGCTGCCAGGAATTCAAATGGAGGATAGCAATGGCAAATAAACCTTTAAATAGAAAAAGAAGCATCTTCTGCGGCCCTCTGGAAAAAGATCTAAGGAAGAGACTAGTGAAGTGCTTTGTATGGAGTGTGGCATTTTATGGAACAGAAACATGGACATTACGATGAAGTGAATAAAAAAGAATAGAAGCATTTGAAATGTGGATATGGAGAAGAATGGAACTTGTGAAGTGGACAGACAGAATAAGAAATTAAGCTGTGTTGGAAAGAATGGGTGAAGAAAGAATGATGCTGAAACTGATCAGAAAGAGAAAAATAAATTGGTTGGGTCACTGGCTGAGAAGAAACTGCCTACTGAAGGATGTACTGGAAGGAATGGTGAACGGGAGAAGAGTTCGGGACAGAAGAAGATATCAGATGATAGACGACATTAAGATATATGGATCATATACGGAGACTAAGAGTAAGGCAGAAAATGGGAAAGATTGGATAAAGCTGGGTTTGCAGTGAAATACCTGCCCTTAGGCAGAACACTGAATGAATAAATGAATGAATGAATGAATTTTATGTTTGCGAAATTCAACAAGATTTCGCGAATGACTTTCTTTCTGCGAAATTTTGAACTTTTAAGATTTTTGTATGAAGTTTTACGTGAAATAAGATGTTTTTCGAGAGTTTATAGAATATTTCGCACGAAATATAAATTTATAAGATTTTATTTCGACTCATGCCAGTCGCCATATTGGATTTTATTTTGACTCGTGTAATAGCATGATAAAGTTAGTTTTGTCAGTCGCCATATTGGATTGCAATCGCGAATCCAATGAAGAAATAGAATTCAAGTCAACAGCAGTGTTTTTACCAAGGCAGACTTCAATTTTTTGCTGTTTTTCATTTTCAAGCAGCCATTTCAATGTCTTCAATGAAGACTTTCTGTTTATATTTGCGTCCTATAGGATAGACATCGTGTGGATGTACTCTTTTGTTGTTGCTGTCTTCATTGTTTCCTTGCAATTTCTTTATAATATGGAAACTTTCTTACGAACTCAAGAACGAATGCTTCTCCATTATGTGGTTTGTGGTAGGTTCATGTCTATTTTGTGTGTTTGGTGAGGTTATGTAGTTTTTGTTAGTATTAGATAGGCTAAAGTTTATAATATTATAATACTGCAAGGGTTTCAGGCCCAATTTCACCAACATATTACAAATTTACAATTAACTAATTGAGTTTAACTTAAATACAGAAGTTAAATCATGTTTAATTCGTTTCCATTTCACCAGTACGTCCAGTAATGGAATAGGGTGCTGCATGTTGGGATCCTTACAGATTAGAACATATTAAGACACTGGAAAAGATTCAAAACGGGCTCTTAAGTGTTGTCGGAAAAATTCACCATTAAAATGGGACACACTCACGGACAGGAGAACGCGAATTCGATTATGAGCACTGTTCAAACCATACAGAGGTGAGCCTTCCTGGAGAGAAATAAAAAATATGTTGCAGCCGCCAAATTACTCTTCAAGGAACGACCACTCATATAAATTGAGGGAAAGAAGACAGAGGACGGACACTGGAAAGTTTTCTTTTCTCAATCGTACTATCAGGGACTGGAATGCTTTACCTGCAGACTTACTAAAGGCTTTACCAACAACCAAAAATGCATTTAAAAATAGGCTTAAGGACCTTACTGATAGACGGCAATTATACACAGTATTTAAAGGGTGTAAATGATATGTTGTTACTGAAGTGTTGTATCAGTGAAGAATTATGTTGTGTCAGTGAAGTGTGTTGTATCAATGAAGAAGTATGTCGTGTCAGTGTAGTGTGCTCTGTAAGTGAAACGTGTTCCTGTCAGTGAGGCTTTATAGTTTATAGTGGCAGTGCATAGTATTTGAACAGTGAAATGTTTTTGAAGTGTTAGTGAAATCAGGATAGAATCAGTGAAATGTGTCGTAGTTCCAGTGCAGTGAGTGAGTTGACAGCGAAATGAGTGTAATGTTGAAAGGTACTTGTGCAGATATGAACATATCATACTCGTGGGTTTTAGTTCGATCTTAGTTTTAAGATACAAATTAGAATATTTCAAATGTTATTTTAAGTGATCGTTTCATTTAATTTAGTATATTCCATGTTGTTATTATTATTATTATTATTATTAATTATTAGTATTATTATTAATTGTATTTTCAATTAATAAGTTTATTATTGTCATTATTGAGTGTAATTAGTTACCACTGCCACCGGGTATATACCCATTGCAGTGTGAATAAATACATACAATACAGTACAAAACAATACGCAATTAAAACAAATTCGATTAATTTAATTCCCAATTCAGTCATCAAGGCCTTTTGGATCACAGTAAAATCGTAATTCCGAAGGCCATATGCTCTGTCAATGTAGGCACTGGCCTGTAGTGAATTCATTTGTTATATCACAACAATAAAATGTCATCAGAAATGGAATTAAACAAGATAGAGGGAGAAGTAATAATTTTTCAGAAATTCTAAAAGATTTATTACTGGAGGTAATCTCAAAATAAATAAAAATGATCTAAAACAATATGAAAGGAGATGGAAGAAAATACCATGCAACAGGCGAAATGAAAAGACGATAGATTTGCGCTATTTCAATGCTTCATAATAAATTCGTTACTCGTGTTACATTAGTTGCTGTGGCAACCGAAGATTGATTAGATCTTTCATTAAAAAATAAATGAAGGCTATCCTTTAAAGAACTAAATATCATGAAGTACTTGTATACCAGTTAGAAATGCTAAATCACATTCTATAGGTACATTTGAAATATCCAATGCTTATGTTTTGCTTAATCTAAACTGAAGAATTAATTATTTAAATGACTATATATTAAACAGTTAACTTAAATATAGCTTAAAGAGAGCTTAAAGCCCTATTTTTGTTGGTGAAATATATTGTTCCTTTAAGTGCCAATTATAAAGACTTTAAGTGGCAATTGAAGTCAAATATATTTGGTGAAATCGGACATAAATAATAATTGTTAATTTCATGATTAGGTTAAAATTGCCACGTTAAATCTTTAGTGTTTGTGTTAAATGCTTATTTTTAGTGCCATAACACTAAGTTACACAGTAACTTTTTCGAAACTGGTAGATGTAATATTGTTTGTTGTGCCGATATATTGTAAATTTGCAGCATTTTAAGATTTTTTTTATATCACTATGACAAGAATATATTAACCCACTATCACTAATATTAATACACTTGTCGTCAACGAATTGATTCAACTTTTTTCAGGTCCTTATCCATTGCTTACACAACACAATTAATTCTTGTTCTGTGGCTATTTAAAAATGTCAGAGTAGCTGACAAGGTCATACATGCTTCTTAAATTTTACTTTAAATGTAATGTATATTTATGAAATCAAATATTATTGTAAAGGAAAAAGAAAGATACGAGAAATTAAATTCAAAGTTTAGTGCATTTTTTTCTTGTAGTTGTACTGCATTTGTTGTGGTGTGTAAGGGAAGGCCTGATGGCCGCAACTCCACCAGAGTAAATAAATAATTGAGAAGTCGAGTAAATAAATATTTGAGTATTTAATTGAATAATTAAGTAAATAAGTTAATAAATGAATAAATATAAAAATAAATAAAACAAATTAATGAATTAAATAAATTAATTAAAATAAAATAAATACATAAATATATTCATTAAATAAATTGAGTACATAATTAAATAAATTAAATACATAAATAAATAAAATAAATATATAAAATATGATATATAAATGAAATTAATTCAATTAATAAATTATTTAAGCGGACACGCTACAGAGTTTTCGTCGATTTTGGTCAATGTTAAAAGTTAATTTTTTTTTTTACTGATGCACTGTATTGACTAGGAACAAACCCATGCACCATTTCATTGTAGGTAGTCTTAGCATCATTTTAAAAGTTTAAGAAACAAATTATCTTTATATAAGACCCAGATATTTCTTTACTAAAATTATAAACACTGTTTTATATATTTTTTTCCGAGTACATTTTTCAACATAAAATTTTGAAAATAATTGTGCACATATAACTCATCAACATCTATTCGATTTTAAAATTTCAAAAACTTACAATCAAAATTGTGGAGATTAGAAATCTCAGTAGCGTGTCCCCTTAAAAACATAAAAAAATAATTAAATAAGTAAATAAATGAAATACATAAATTAAACCAGTAAATAAAATAAACATATAAACTAAAATAGATAAATATAATTAATTACTAAATTCAAATAATTATTTAGAAATATAAAGAAATCAAGTAAGTAAATAAATAAATAAATAAATAGAACATATAAATTAAATAAATAAATGAATTAATAAACACATGAATTAAATCAAGAAATTAAATATATAAAATAAAATAGATAAATAAAATTAATTAACTATGCTAATTAATTATTTAAAAATATAATAAATAGACGAAATAAATAAGTGAAATACATAAATAAAATAAAATAAATGAATGAAATAAAATTAATTAATTAATTAAATTTAATAAGGAAAGAAATGAAATACATAAATTGAATCAATAAATGAAATAAAAAATAAAATTAATCAATCGATTATATTAATTATTTAAAAACATAAATAAATGAATTAAATACATAAATTAAACAAACAAATTAAATAATTAGATACAGTGAAATAAAAAGTAATGAAATAAATGAATTAATGACTTGAATAAATGATAAATAAATAAATTTGATTAAATACACAAACAAATTCATAAAGGAGGTAAATTTAATATAGCCTATAATTTAAATCAATAAATAAAGGATTTTTTTAAACTTGCTAGTTTTTCGCCTTATTTTAACCATCTTGTCCCTTTAATTCATAATATCTTCTACGCCACAAAACAAAACCGCAGAAATCTCGTAATACAAGTACAAGCAAAGGGAAAGGGTTGTGCAAGCACATTACAGAGATAACACCCAATCTGTCAGGCTTACATTTTCAAGTGCTTTCTTTCATCAGTAATATTACAAACCTCTACATCCAGGACATTTCCTTGTTTACACATTTCTCCATACACGCTGTCTGTTGCCGCACTACTAACACACCCTGGCTCTGTGTTGCGTACATCTTGTAAAATTAGCCCCTAGCCCCTTCCCACCCCCACACGATATTCTGTCACCTGCGGTCTCTTTGTTCTTATCAGCAGATCCCCAATTGACTCCAGCTCTTTGTGCAAACCGCTCTTTATTCTTCCAGTCCATAGACTGCAGCTTTCAGTTCGAGCTCGTGTTTTGTTTTGTACTCACTTCTCCAGCGAAAGGAAACTGGAATTTGTTCTTTAACGGGGATCGGAAGTGCAGTATAGAACGAGCTGAATCAATTCGTGTCTGATGAAAGTTAGCATTGAAAAGAGTTTTATGACAACATCCTAAACCCATTACTCTTGTCTGAAGAGAAAGTGTCTTTTGCTAGAAAAAGGAATCGATTTCAACACTTACTGACAGAGAAACACGCAATTTTACATTTCATTGTACGAACAGTGAAGTTAATGTATCGTGAAGGAAAAAAATCTATTTCCAGTTTTACACAGAGATACATAAAATAGACGCGATTCAACTTTCAACTCTGTTATCGATGGCGTGTTTCAATCTCATTTGTGATTTTTTAGTTTATTACTTTTAGAGGTTTTCCGTGTTGTAAAATGAATATCAGGGAATAGAATAACAAATAGGATATTGTATAGTTTATACAACGCAATTCAATAACTGATTAAAAACTAACAAGTAATTTACAAAAACATTTGGATTGTGCGGAACATTCATTTTTGATAATTATGTAATTTGTAGGTTAGAGTAGATTCTAAATTACACCCACTTGTGGTATACCATAACCAATACCAGTATACTAATATGCGTTACAAGAGCGGTATGTTGAAGTTTTCATGTTCGAGGAAAAGTTTGAAAAAGCGAAACGTAGTTGAGCTTTTTTAATTTCCGAGAATTGAAAGAAAACATACCGCTCGTGTATCGTACATTATTTTGTGCGAAGATCGTTTATTACATACCTGAAAGAGGAATTTCTAATTAATTGCAATGAAATCTCCATCTTGGTTTCTGTTCAATGGCGGCAAATTTGTAAAACAAAAATATCTATCTTCAACATTGTTGCTTTAAAATATTTTCTGTGTTTACTATACTCCAGCAGGCCGTGATATACGTCTGTCTTCCCCCCCCCCCCAGTCTATAAATGCGAACTTAAAACAAACGGTAAGGTTATGTTAGAGTTTACTTAATTTTAGCAAATATTTAAAAACAATTATTAACAGTGAAATTTAGGTGAAATTGCAGTGGTGAGTCTCCAATTTATAATTATTACTATATTGAACGTCTCTAAAATAATATGTTAAAAGCCTAAAGCAGTAAAATCAATACGTCACTTAAGCGGTAAGAAGAGAGAAATTGTTATGTGTGTTAGGTTGGGAATACTGAATGTGGAATTTTAGACTTACCGCGGATTGGTTTTGTGCGGAAACCAAGCAAATAAGCACGATCTCGCACGAAAGTTATTGATACAGTGCTGCTCATCGGAGTGACTACTACCGCGGAGGAATCGGAGATTACGAATAAAGCTCTCCACCGGTGATTTCCGGTACTATCGTAGGTGGAACAGAGGACATACGGAGGGATGCGGTGGTTCGGAGCGAAGCGAAGTTGGAGGACGTAGAGCTCAAGGACGACCGACGCGTACGGACTGAGGGTAGTTGTGAGTGGAATAGAATGGTACCAAGTCGTATATCCGTCGCATGGAGACTCTTCAATTTAGTTGGAGATAATAATAAAGTCGCACGCTGTGAACTTTGTGGGCGAATTTACTCTAGGGGTGGAGGTACTTCGAATTTGTTAGACCATTTGAAGCAATTGCAAACCAATCGCGAACTTGAAGAAAGTAAGTAAGTAAATTTAACTGTTCGAAACACTTTTGAACTCTTTTAAAAAGCGTGTTTACTTCGATTTATATATAAAAGTTCTAATAAATAATTTCGTGGTTTTGTGTGCAGACAGAATAACATTGCGAATGAAAAACTGAAAAGCAGAAGAATTTCAGCAAAAAAGGACCCTCTAAGATTGATCCATCATATTGTTACGAGATGAAACTCCAAACTTCAGTGATGAGCCGCTTACTTGAAATGAAATATGAGTTGGTGATTGTGTTGCCAGAAAAGCCAAACGCTCCTAGGATGCTAACAGGTCCGTTTTTGGAAATCTCTATGGCGTGGACCTGGTTAGATAGATTCGCTGAGTAGACCAAAATTTTAAAATGTAGGTATGTAAGTATTTAGGCTAACATTAAGAGCCGCGGTTGTGGTACTCGTACTTGCTGTCAAAAATGAATTATTACCATTAAGATATACATTGACGGTTAATTAGTGATATCATCGTTTTCGCAGTTTTAAAATTACGCAAAACATTTGATACGATTTTTTAACTCCTTTAGTGCTACTGTTCCAAAGGTCCACGTCTAGAAAAACAAGTCTTGAAATTTCTATAAAACTTAACTTTCGAGGCAGAAAAGTATATTCTATTATCCATGTGCTAAAAAGGATAAATGTTCATCTCCCCTCTTGCTTAAAGAAGTCCCTTTTGCAGACACTTGCATTTCCCTATTTCGACTATGCGGACATTTTACTGACTGACCTCTCCAGCGACAACAAAATGAAACTTCAACGTGCTCATAATTTGTGTGTACGTTTTGTAAGCAGTGTTCGTAAATATGATCATATTAACCCATCCCTGGAAGCAATAGGTTGGCTTAAACTAGATAAGAAAAGAAATTTACATTCACTTCTCTTTCTCTTCGAAATCTTGAACTCTTCTATTCCTTCGTACCTGTCGTCTCGCTTCACTTACCTTTCTTCCCACCATAATCTGAACACACGCTCTCGTCATGAAACAATACTAACAATACCATCCCATCGCACCTCCTCATACTCATCTTCTTTCACAATAGCCCTGCCAAGACTCTGGAATTCGCTACCTGCTAGCATCAGGGACTGTCGAAATAAAATTGAATTCAAACGAAAACTTACTAGGCACTTGGTCAGTAATTGATTACTTGTAAATAGTTTCTTTAATCTATCACAAAATATTTCAATATTCAGTAATTTCATCACTATACAATTTTGTTATTCTAGATTTAATTTGTAATTCAGTAAATATAAAATATTCTTTGTTTCTCTATGATAAATTATCTAGCTTTAATTATTCAGGTAATCTTTTCGTACTTTGATTTTATTGTAATTGTAAATTTAATACTAACTGTAATATTATTTGTAATTGTAATTGTAAATTTAATACTAATTGTAATTTTATTGTTGATATTGTAGTTGGAATCTCCTGGTAGAGGGGCAGAGAAGGCCTGACGGCCTTATCTCTACCAGGTTAAATAAATAAATACTAATACTAATACTAATACTAAAAATTCATACATAACTTATATGGAATATTTAAAAGCCAACTTGAGTTATTAGATTAAAATATTGAGTTTCATTCTGAAACTAAATAATAATATAATGACAATTATCCTTAAGTTGATATCCGCTTATATTTTTTTTTTATTACAGAGGAAGAGTGACGAGTTTTAGAAGAGACAGTTCAAATACTGACGCCCTTTAACACAATGATCACAATCCTGTCTGGTGAAAAATCTTAATAAATTATTTTGGACAGTAAACTTTAACCCATTGATATCACACGTTTCTTTTGTTCCATTCTGAAACCCCCTTAATATATTTTACGTTAAACTAAACCGATTAGAATAATAATTGACAAAAACTGTTTGTGAATAGACGAGTGTTTCCAGGAGAATTATAAATGTTTACATTAGCTACTGAAAAACTTTACTTCTGCATTAGTTTCAAGTTAATTTTAATGTTATTAATTTGATCAGTGACATAAAACTAATACGCCTTTCCACATATACTATGAATTTCAAAACTAGAAAAAAAAATCTGCCAGCTAACATAGTACTTCAAGCAAAACAAGAAAAAAGAAGAGCCGAAGAAAAAGAGAGAGAGAGAGAGGTAATTAAAAGAATAGAAAATAAACAACATAAAATTACACACTTATTTTAAAAGATACGCGGACGTCAGCGGACTCCAATCACTACCTGATCCGACTAAAGGAATGCTCAGCGGAAAGTGTGTGTCTGCACCACAGCACATATACAACCTGCGCGGCATCAATCGGAGGTAACCGGAGGCATGGATAAATATATAATAGGATGCGAAACTGCTGTCAGCACCATCTGGATTTGGGGGTTTGAAATAAGGTGATCAGCGCCCAACGTCGTAGGTGGTGAATATTAGAACTACGTGTTGGGTACATTACCCAGAGTTCTCTATTTATCCGTTCGAGATATTGCTGTACGGGAGAGTCGAAGATGGCGGACTGAAACTTGCTAATAAGTGAACATAAAGTGATACGTGTGTGTATAAGCAGTGTATGTTAAACAGTGATGTTTATGGACGTTGTAAAAATAGTGTTGTTGAATGTATTGTAAAGTAATAGTAATATAATAAATTGAACTATCTAAGTAGTTCTTGCAGACTTTTCCATTGTGCTGTGCAATAAATACCCAAAGAATACAATCCCAATTATCTAACCTTTTGCTTAATTTTTTTTCTCTGTCTGGTTATATTTTAATCGGATAGTGTGAAACACATCGTCTCTTTTATCTTCCTGTTGGCTCCGGTAAGAATTTTTCAGTAGAATATGCTGTGAGGAATAAAAATGTAAATGTTTTATTTTAAATTGGGTTAGTTTTGAATATCGATGAGGATGGGAGGGAATACTTTCTGCACAGTTTAACATTTTCGTCACCAGGTGCGCTTCTAAATGCATGGAGTAATTACTCTTTTCGCTACTTGGTGCGCTGCTAGATGTAATAACGCCCCTCCCAGAAATAGATGGCAGCAAGATCAATTTCTACAACAGCGCCTCTAGTATGTATTACGGGAAACTCATTAAGTTTCGCATCCTATTATATTTATCCATGCCGGAGGTCTCCGATTGAAAGAGCACAAACAACCGCTCCGGAGAAAACCTAATCATAAGCAGCAATATAGTAATTTATAACAAATAAATATCTATCTATCTAAACCTACACCCTGTCCAGTAATGATAATGGAATGAGGCGGACCGTGTAGAAAACCCAAACCTTAAAGATGTGAGCTTATAATAACAGTGACAATGAATGAATAGGAAATGGGGACTTAAATATATTGCAGATAAGAACACACTTTCTCCGTGATCTGTTGGTCAGGATGATGGCTTACAGATCTGGAGTCCTGGCTTCTATTCCCGGGCTCAGCACTCAGTGTTGCCTGGGTGTCTAGAGTCTGGAAATTTGTATGAATGTGAGTGTGATTGTGAGTCTTCCGGGTTAATATTAATTAACCAATCTTCAAAAAATATAAAAAAAATCTATACTGATAATAAATCTGTAGCTGAAATTTTTCTGGTAATTTTCGATTCTCCAAAAATAATTGGTCCTAACATATGTAATTAACCACCCTGAAACCGAAAATCGCTTTTTTGAAAATTTTGTTTGTATGTCTGTCTTTCTGTCTGTCTGTATGTTTGTTACCTTTTCACGCGATAATGGCTGAACCGATTTCGATTAAAATTGGAATATAAATTAAGTTCGTTGTAACTTAGATTATAGGCTATATGGCATTCAAAATACTTTATTTAAAAGGGGGGTTATAAGGGGGCCTGAATTAAATAAATCGAAATATCTCGCTTATTATTGATTTTTGTGAAAAATGTTACATAACAAAAGTTTCTTTAACCATCATTTCCGATCAGTTTTATTCTTTACAAAAGTTTGATAGGACTGATATTTAATGAGATAAATGAGTTTTAAAATAAAATAACTGCCATCTAAGGCCGTGTAACGAAATAAAATACAAATGACTTCGTCTATAAGGGGCCTTGGTCAGCAATAATCGAAAGCTATGAAACATAGCCTACAGAGAATGTTTCTGTGTTTGTATGAAGTAATATCGGAAGCTAAATTAACCGATTTGTATAATTAATTATTATTTCACCATTGGGAAGTGTAGTTTCTCTAGATGGACATAATGCTATAATGTTATTACAGTAACTTGTGAGTGAATTGAGGACAGGTAAGATTAAAATAGCTTCTTATGCACAGAAAACTTGATAGGCTGTTCTGTGTATTCGTTTCCTGTATTTCTTAAAATAATGTTTATGTACACATTCATTCTAATCTCAAAGAATTAACGAACAACGAGAGTGTATTGATTTAGTACGCAGTAATAGTATGTTAGCTTAGCATTCCATTATTTTATAATTCAAATTTTAACTATGCTCAATTGAATCGTGTTAAAATACATAAAATACATATGTATTAAATGCAATGCAAAAAAATTGGGTAATGAGCCAAGCAGATTTTTTTGCGCTAATATAAAAGTTGTTCCTCCTGAGATTCAAGAGCCTCCTTAACAAATTAAAAACTTACTTATCGGAGTACATCTGTTATCAACACACTTTTTATATAATATATAATATAATATAATATAATATAATATAATATAATATAATATATAATATAATATAATTTAAGTTATTTGAACGGTTCAGAACCATAGTGGGCCAAGCTCCATTTACTGAATACGTAGAAAACAAGGGTTAAAATTAAGTTATTACCATAATTCAATGGAAACATATAGCAAGTAAAATAAAGTATGCACATTAAATCTAAATGATGTCAGTCTTCATTAAACTATGGTTGCATGTAATAAAAATTAGAAACATGTTAAAGGAATTGTCATTGCACCAAATGAGTGTCTCTGGACCAAAATGATCGCATTTTAATTATTTGGATGCAATTTAAATTAAGTAACATATTAAACGATTTATCCTTCTATCAAACACGAATGTTCCCTGGGTCAAATGTCCTATTTTAATTATGTAATTACTTTATATTTATTTCTAACGGGTGCGGCGGAGCGCACGGGTACGGCTAGTATGTAATGTATCAGGACTGTCGCTGGGCAGTAACCTGAACACAAGTTCAAGGTCACATTGTTGACAAGTAACTCCATCTGTTAGCATAACCACAAATCACTAATAAATGCTGTAGAGTTAACAACGAAAAAAAAAAAAAAAAAGATAAGGATAGTTAAATATGGTTCAAAAAAAGTAAATTTTGAATTGTTTATATTAAAATAGTCTTTGATATGCGAAGAATACGTACATTACATACAATTTGATACTCTTTCATGACCTTGCTAAACATGTGGCTCACGACAGGAAGAACTTGGTTGTAAAATTGTATTGTATTTATTTATTTACATTTCATGGTATTCATACATCACTTCTCAGCTAGAATATGGAACATGTCAAACGAAAAAAAAAAAAAAAATCTTAATAGTACTATAAAGTCTTGCGGCCGGGTAGCTCAGTTGGTAGAGCAGCTGGCTACAGACTGGAAGGTCCGGGATTCGATCCCAGGTGGTGACAGGATTTTTTCTCGTTTCCAAACTTTCAGAACTGCCCCGAGGTTCACTCAGCCTCCTATAAAATTGAGTACCGGGTCTTTCCCGGGGGTAAAAGGCGGTCAGAGCGTGGTGCCGACCACACCACCTCATTCTAGTGCCGAGGTCATGGAAAGCATGGGGCTCTACCTCCATGCCCCCCAAGTACCTTCATGGCATATTACGGGGATACCTTTACCTTTACCATAAAGTATTTTTTTTTTTTTTACAGTCTGCATGCTCCATTACTGTGGAGTAATACTACATGCATTTGTTTAACTTAAACTATGTCATTAGGAACATTCATACAAATTTTAATGGTACCATATTTAATAGGACCAGACAGTGCATGGCCTATGCAGATGATATTGTGGTCATGAGTAGATCTCTTGGAGTGCTAAATGAAATAGTAACCCAAATTCAAACAGAAGCAGAGCACATGGGGTTAAAAATTAATAAAGAGAAAACTAAATATATGAGAAACATAAGACCAAGTGGCATTTGTAATAAAGATATTATAATAAATGGACAGAAATATGAGGAAGTAGATTCTTTTAAATATCTAGGAGTTCTAATTACCCAAGAAAACACTGCAGATGCGGATATGAGGCAAAAAATTGCTGGGGGAAATAGATGCCTGAGAGCCCTTAACAAAACTTTGAGAGCAAGATGCATAAGTAAAAAAGCAAAACTTACATTATATAAAACAGTCGTAATACCAATTGTGCTTTATGGCAGTGAAACTTGGACTCTGTCGAAGAAAATGGAACAACAACTGATGACATGGGAAAGGAAAATCTATGGTCCTAAATATGAGAATGGGCACTGGAGGATTAGATATAATACAGAACTGAAAACTCAATATAAATCTCCAGATATTGTTGCTGAAATCAAAGCCCGTAGGTTGGAATGGTTAGGACATGTAATCAGGATGAATGATCAGAGAATACCAAAAAAGATTCTAAACACAAAACCAGAAGGCAGGCGCAATATTGGCAGACAGAAACTAAGATGGTTGGATGGAGTGGAGGAAGATTTAAGGACTCTAGGCGTGAGAAGATGGAGGCAGAAGGCTCTGGTTGGACAGGAATGGACCAAAATCCTAAGGGAGGCCAAGGCTAGACTACAAGGGCCGTAGTGCCAAAGAAGAAGAAGAATGTTCATATAATTACTTTATATTGTTCTAAAAGTTTCTTTATAGGCAATATAGATGGATGAATTTTGTACTTTTCTTTCATTGTAATTTGTCAAACTGTATATTGTTAGTAAATTTGATCAAGTTCTTCTGGTATTTGTGCACTACTTTGTCTTTATTCACTGGCCAGTTTTCAGACTTTAGAACCGCCGCTTTCAGAATGTCTCTTTCTCTCTCAAGTAATTTACAATTGTATAACAAATGATCTATCGTTTGTTCGTCGTTGTTGCATGGACATAATGGGCTATCTATAATTTTATATTTATGTAGATAAGATTTTATATTTCCGTGTCCTGTTATTATAGTTGTGAAGTTTGGGGTTATGTTAAGTTTCAATTTTAACCGATCGTTTATATTTGGGAAGAAACATTTTGTGATTTGTCCTTTTGCTGTGTTGTCCCATTAGTTTTGCCACTTCACTAAACTGAGAGTGTGTATTTCACCTTTCACTGCACTTTTTGGTGTCTTGCTGTAGCTCTCTGGAATATCCTCGGAGCGTGCTGCAAGTTGATCTGCTAATTCATTCCCCTCGTGTCCAGCGTGGGCCTTAATCCAGTTGAATTCTATTTTCCACTTCTTCCTCTCCGCTTCCTTTACTTCTCCTCTGATTTCTTCTATAAGATGCGTATGATTTGTTTGATTTCTAAGGGAGTCTAATGTTATCCTTCTGTCTGTAAATACTGAAATTTTTTGCTGTTGATTTTCCAGAGTCTGTACATGTCGAATAGCTTTTAATATGGCTAGTTGTCCAGCCTGATTGTTGGAACATTTGCCATTCAGTCTGTATTTTAGCGCTTCCTCCAGGTTGCCTTCTTTGAATATAGCTACTCCTGCTCCAACACCGAGTTCACCTTTGCTCCCGTCTGTGAATATTTTAATTATATTGTGAGTTTTTATTGTTACAACAATGTAATTTATTCGTCACAACAATAATTCCTTTCTACAATTCACCTTAAACGCTCTCGTCAACAATTGGATCTTCAGTCTACACCGTATTCGTTATAGCACTCCACCGACGACAATGACAATTTACTTGGACTATTACGCACAACAATGAACTGTTAATCTTAACTAATATTTACAAAGCACTATTTACAAATCAGAACTACCAGTTCTCAGTTCACAGTTCTTCTATCTCAGTCACTCGAGTTCACGGTAACTCGAACCACAGACCTTCAGAGACAGTTCACTGTACTCGAACTCGGGTCCCTCCAACTGCGGTCCACTGCACTCGAACTCAGGTCCCTCCAACTGCGGTCCACTGCACTCGAACTCAGGCCTTCGGATGCTGACGCAGATGCGGACGCACACTCGAGTCGAACTCCGGCTGGCTTGCTTGCTCTGGCTTTCTCACTGACTGAATAACTGAAAACTCTGAAACTGCTGTCGTTCCTTCGCGACCGTAATTTATAACCACAGCGACGTAGCCTCGAAAGTTCGAATTCGCGAGTCTTCCACTTCGACGGATTTCTCGGCCTCTCTAGGCAAGCAGAAGATGCGCGCGCAAACTCTCTCCACTCTCTCGCCGCGTCGGCTCCTTTCCTCTCTCAGCCGCGCGCCATTCCAAAGTGCTCCGCGCGATCTTCTCTCTTGCGGGACGCTGGTCGTGAGTTCGAATCTCATGTCGCTGTCACAATATTATATTCGTTGTCCTCTTTTCCTTCTCTGATATTTATAGTCACAGTCTAGTACATACCTGCAGAACTGTAGCTCCTCAGAGCGACTGCTTTACTCCCCTTTCTTACCCCACCCACCTTTTCTACCAGTGCGGTCATGGCATTCTAGTTACGCTCGACTCCATCAATATTTATTCTCGCGGCGGCAGGTACACAATACGCTATCAAGAATTACAAATGAACAGATAATAAAATCCTTAGGAATATACCTTTAGAAAGTAAGAGAAAAATTAATGAGGGAAATAAATAAATTAAAACATATGTAAAATAAATTTAAAATTACATGTATGCATATAATGTAAGAAGGTCTACCTATGTATATATCGTCCTATTACTAGTAAAGCCGATTAAGTCCACTTTTTGTGTAAAATAAATTAAGTACAGTCCTCGACTTGACTTTCCGTGCTCTGTATTCTACTAAAATGGAATAAATCCGAAATTTTACTTGCAGGCAACAAACCAATTACTTTATTTGAAGAATTTATTGTGATTTTTCGTACATTAATAAAGTTTTAATTCCTGTTTTTACAAAATTTGCATTACTAGTCTTACCTGGTTTTACTAGTAATAGGATGATAAATAAATTGTACGTTGATAAGTGACTGATAGCTATATGACCGGATTTCATTCAACATTGTAACGCACTCCAGTCAAATAAATAAATATATAAATAAATAAAAAATTAATAAATACACAATACGCGTACTGCAGTTTAAAGAGAACTGGAACACGGCAAAATCTATACCAGTGTAGAAATACTACTTCCAAAGGAAATGGGAATATGATTATTTTGTTGTTGAAGACGAAAGAATTGCTTGTTTACTGTGTCCCATCCAATTTATTTCTACTCGTCATTTCAATATTAAACCACATTTCAACACAGCCCATATTAAGAATTATGGAATGCCCAAACTTTCGGGTATGTTCATTATTACGAACTGTATATTGATTATTTATTTATATACTGCTAAATTAAGGACGTCACTCGTTGTGTTCATTTTGAATTGAAATTAATAGTGACTTTCAAGGTTCATTACTTAAATGCTATAAATTTATGTTTCCGTAGGTGATGATAGGAGGAAAGTTTTCGAAAATCTAAAGTAGGTTAGGTGCAAAGAAACCTCTTCTTGTTTTGTTGTGAGGAACATGGGTCCAAGGTTTTTCGAAGTATTTCTGAAACACCCTGTATAATGGAAGCAGTTTTATCGATGCAATCAACATAAAACAAGATTTTTTTAACATAACATAACTTTTTATGTATCTTATATGTCCATATTCTCTAAATTTCTCATCTATTTCACCCACAGTTCACTGAAAAATAGCTGAACGATTTGCATGAGTATCGTTAAAAAGTTTGCATACTTCTTGTTGTGTACGTCTTCCTTTATTAAAGCCCATTATCATCACAACCTCTATTCTCTCATTTCCTCTTAAAAACATCCTGTTTTATGTTGATTTCATTAATAAAACTGTTTTCGTAATACAGGGAGTAACAAAATATATCGACAATAAAATTGTTACCATAGTAACCACAGCTACAGTGCTTCTGCATAAAACAAATGAGATATTTAAAAATATCTTCTTTTAGTTGTTTTTAAAACACTACAGGGTGCTACATAAAAGTGTTCTCGATGATGTTGCAATGCATACAACAATAGTCGGAAAAATATATTTTTTTTCATGAAAATATTACTTTATAAATACAAGATCTGACGTGTTGTACCTTTTGTCCAAAATCCTCATTTAATTTTAATTCCAATTACGCGTCACTTTTGAGACACTGTGTATATGTATTCGGAAGAATTGTAAAAACATCGTTTTGGGACGTGAGAATCGGTAGGTATATAATTTGATATCTGCGAATCGATTTTTAAGAACGTTTCCATGGCAATAATGTGGAGGAATGAAGTTGGAAACGAGCGCAATAAAATGCATGCGATATTTCGTGACTATATACGGGCTGGTTTACAAATTACCGAGTGAGAGGTCACGTGATGACCTGATAAAACTTCTAAATTAATTTGGGTTAAAATTGCTCCGACTAAAATTACAGACGATAGCGAACCAGATATGTAATGCCAGGCATTTTTAATATTACATACTGTACAGGACTACTTAAGTACGTATAACACCTATACATGCAGGTCAAATATTTTACTTTCAAACACATTTCTCTTACGAAATTTATACGAATGAAAATGTTTGTCTGTCTGTCTGTCCCTCTTTAAGTTCATATTTGCTCTTATCTACATACAGCATCTATCTTTATATTTTGTTTCTTTATGTTATCTCTAGAGCTCAAAAAGGCTTATGACTCGGTTAAGAGAGAAGTTTTATATAATATTCTTAATGAATTTGGTATTCCCAAGAAACTAGTTCTATTAATTAAAATATGTCATAGTGAAACTTACAGCAGAGTCCGTATAGGCCAGTTTCTGTCAGATGCTTTTCCAATTCACTGCGGGCTAAAGCAAGGAGATGCACTATCACCTTTACTTTTTAACTTCGCTTTAGAATATGCCATTACGAACGTCCAGGATAACAGAGAGGGTTTGGAATTCAACTGGTTACATCAGCTGCTTGTCTATGCGGATGACGTGAATATGTTAGGAGAAAATCCACAAACTATTAGGGAAAACACTGGAATTACACTTGAAGCAAGTAAAGCGATAGGTTTGTAAGTAAATCCAGAAAAGACAAAGTATATGATTATGGTTCGTGACCAGAATATTGTACGAAATGGAAATATAAAAATTGGAGATTTATCCTTCGAAAAGGTTAAAAAATTCAAATATCTTGGAGCAACAGTAACAAATATAAATGACACTCGGGAGGAAATTGAACACAGAATAAATATGGGAAATGCCTGTTATTATTCGGTTGAGAAGCTTTTGTCATCCAGTCTGCTGTCAAAAAGGCTGAAATTTAGAATTTATAAAACAGTTATATTACCGGTTGTGCTGTATGGCTGTGAAACTTGGACTCTCACTTTGAGAGAGGAACATAGGTTAAGAGTGTTCGAGAATAAGGTGCTTAGGAAAATATTTGGGCTAAGAGGGATGAAGTTAGAGGAGAATGGAGAAAGTTACACAACACAGAACTGCACGCATTGTATTCTTCACCTGACATAATTAGGAACATTAAATCCAGAGGTTTGAGATGGGCAGGGCATGTAGCACGTATGAATGAATCTAGAAATGCGTATTCAGTGTTAGTTGGAAAACTGAAGGGAAAAGACCTTTTAGGGAGGTCAAGGTGTAGGTGGGAGAATAATATTAAAATGGATTTGAGGGAGGTGGGATATGATGATAGAAACTGAATTAATCTTGCTCAGGATAGGGATCGATGGCAGGCTTATGTGAGGACGGCAATGAACCTCCGGGTTCTCTAAAATCCAGAAAGAAACCCTGATGTGAAATATACATTTTTTAGCTGCTAAATTAATACAAATTTTGTGACAAACACTTTGCTCACTAAAGGTTCCAGACCTTGTGTAACCATTACCCCCGAACAGCTTTCTACTAATGTACTGTGGGGGAGTGTTTGTTAGATTTATGCAGGCAAATAAACCAGTGTGTAATTTTTATCCATCTTGTATCAAGTTACAAATGGCTCTGGTGAGGAAAAAAAGCAAAATGAAAGCTTTACAAATCTCGCGCAATCAATCCTGCAACAAGGATCACGATAAAGACCTGGGAAGTAGTGTATTTATGGAAACAATTGATATGGCGGTAACACGAGTACTTGACACACAGGTGGCAGCACGCTATGTGCTGAAAACAAAAGAAATAAGAGTTTATCTCAAACTGTTTCCAGGGTTACTGTATATTAGAGACTGTGTGAATTATGAAACAGTTGAGTATTGTATTTTGTTTCAAAGTTTAACACAGGTTAGACTTGAGTCAATTGAGTTCTTAGTGGTTTTATAATTACCATTTTGAGCTTCTGATCGAAATATCATAGGTTGAAACTCGATGAGAAGATCCTCGAACCAATTAGACCGGGATTTATTTACCCGATGTTGTGACGGCAATAAAATTAATTTAGTTGTTGTTTATTGTAAGTCTGACCATATGTACAGGATTTGCCAATTGATACATAATACAATTAACTTCATAAGTAATTAATTGTGAAGTATGGATGCAATAAATTATGTTTTGGATTTTAAATAAAGTTTCGACATTTGTTTTGTCTTCACACTCTCCTTATTTATTAATCACCCCCATTTATATACGAATGTTGTATTGTGTAAAGAGCAAAATCATAGATTCATTTGAAAATTAATATCACAATGAAGTGCTACAGAATTACACTAAGTTAAATTAACTATTTTTGTCTTTACACTCCCCGTATTTATTAATCACTCCAATTTATGTACGAATATCGTATTGTGTAAAGAGAAAAACATTCATTCATTGAAAATTAATATCACAATTAAGTACTACACAATTACACTAAGTTAAATTAACTATTTTTGACTTTACACTCCCCGTATTTATTAATGACTCCAATTTATGTTACGAATATCGTATTGTGTAAAGAGAAAAACATTCATTCATTGAAAATTAATATCACAATTAAGTACTATAGAATTACACTAAGTTAAATTAACTATTTTTGTCTTTACAATCCCCGTATTTATTAATCACACCCATTTATATACGAATGTTTTATTGTATAAAGAGCAAAAACATTCATTCATTTGAAAATTAATATCACAATTAAGTACTACAGAATTACACTAAGTTAAATGAACTATTTTTGTCTTTACACTCCCCGTATTTATTAACCACCCCCATTTATATAGGAATGTTGTATTTTGTAAAGAGCAAAACCATTAATTCATTTGAAAATTAATATCACAATTTAGTACTACAGAATTACACTAAGTTAAATTAACTATTTTTGTCTTTACAGTCCCCTCATCTATTAGCCACCCCCATTTATATACTAACGTACTTTGTAAAGAGCAGAACCATTAATTCATTTGAAAATTAATATCACAATTTAGTACTACAGAATTACACTGAGTTAAATTAACTATTTTTGTCTTTACACTCCCCTCATTTGTTAACCACCCCCATTTATATACGAATGTTGTATTTTGTAAAGAGCAAAAACATTGATTCATTTAAAAATTAATATTACAATTTAGTACTACAGAATTACACTAAGTTAAATTAACTATTTTTGTCTTTACACTCCCCTCATTTATTAACCACCCCCATTTATATACGAATGTTGTATTGTGTAAAGAGCACAAACATTGATTCATTCGAAAATTAAAATCACAATTAAGTACTACAAGATTACATCGAGTTAAATTAACTATTTTTGTCTTTGCACTCCCCGTATTTATTAATCACCCCCATTTATATACGGCATTGCGTTGCGTAAAGATAATAAAAATATCATTTCGTCCTTGTCGCCTGTTGTCATTTTTCCACTCGTATATTTCTCTATTGACTTTCCGGGCCAAAAATATTTACAAAATTACAGGAAAATGGGTTTTATAGCAGTATGACGTGAAAGTAGGGAGAATTATTGGTGTAATTTCATAGAATTTTACCACCTCATCTTTATGTAACAACATTTAACAACCACTTCGTTTATGCGACAGTAAAGTGCTCAATATTTGTCCCTAAGTACATTTATGAAGCGCGTTTTTTAAGGCTCGATGGCACTCCAATATAATTGGGATCAAGTACGTATCATACATTACATCACACACTTTGCAGTATCAATGACACTTCAGTGTAATAATGATGCGGCACACGCAGTATATTACATTATGTACGCACTTGGAAAGTCAACGATAATCTAATTTGACATTGTCACTTTTAGTACAGAAATACTCATCTCAAACTATTATAAGCTGTCTTGTGATCATTCTGTAACACAATGTTTGTAAAAATGTCCACCTATCTGAATACAGATCTGACATTGGAAACGATTCCAAATTCCTGACGTGTTATCTCACAATCGGCCACAATTCTCTTTCGTAATTTCATCAGCAACGAAAGACAAAAATATGCATGATTTTAACTGGCCCGACAAGCAAAAATGTAACGAGTTTAAATCAGGCGAGCGTGGAGGCCATGCGACTGATCCACCTCTACCTATCCACCGAACTGGAAATCTTCCGTTCAGGTAATTCTGGACACGATGACTAAAATTCGTGGGAGTGACATCGTGCATAAAGTGTCCTTGTCACAGAATGATCAGTGGCGTATCGTCCAAGAAATCAGGCATCTTGTTTTTTTCTGAAAATTTTTGTCCAGTAAGTGTTTTTTTGAAATAGGGTTACGTGAGTCCCAAATAATCTACAACCAACTAGGAACCGTTTTGTTATCTCACAATCGGCCACAATTCTATTGCGGAATTTCCTCATCGGCAACAAAAGACGAAAATATGCATGATTTTAACTGGCCCAACAAGCAAAAGTGTAACGAGTTTAAGTCAGGTGAGCGTGGAGGCCAGGAGACTGATCCACCTTTACCTATCCACCGAACTGGAAATCTTCCGTTCAGGTAATTCTGGACACTATGACTAAGATTCGTGGGAGTGACATCGTGCATAAAGGGTGCTTGTCGCAGAATGATCAGTGGCGTATAGTCCAAGAAATCAGGCATCTTGTTTTTCTGGAAATATTTGTCCAGTAAGTGTTTTTTTGGAAATAGGTTTACGTGGGTCCCAAATAACCTACCACCAATTAGGACGTCAAGTACTTTATTTTATTGCCTAAATAATATAACGGGCACATTCTTGAAGTTATGCGCAGTATTATTATACAGGGTGTCTCAGGAGGACTGTAAAATACTTCAAGTTAATAAAGTTTGGATTAATCTACAGCTAGGGTAAACATTGGTAATTTCGTGATAATTTCTTGAAAACTAATTTAAAATGCACACGTGTAAATATATCCTTATTCCGATTTTTTCATCTAAAAGACGATAACTTGCTGTACAAATCTGGAGATATAAAAGATTGGATACGTTCTTGAATGTGTGCCAAAAACCACTTTTACAACTTAAGCTGAAAGGTTGGTTATTTCGTGATAACCTTGATAATTTCTTGATATTGCATTGATAATTTCGTGAGAGGTAGAAGAATTGTGGAAAAATTCATTAAAGTCAAATGAAATTCTCATTTATTGTTACAAGACTTCAAACATAGTAATTCCGTCTAATATTCATAGCAAGAAAACACAGAAATACATATCAACACAAAATAAGAATGAAATCAAAGTAAAATTGAAATTGAAAAGGGATCTTCTTTGCCCTGAAAGGGTGAACACTTTTATTACGGACTTTACTATAGCCTATATTACTAGGGTAACTCCAAAAGTAATGCATAACATTTGTTTAAAAATTATATTTTTATCCTACAGCTTTGCTATTTTCACAGAATGTAGATGCATCCTTAAGGAACAAAATGTCACTTTTCCACATAATCCCTGTCCCTTTCAACTGTCTTACGTGACCTAGGAACGAGGGTCTGTAGACCAGCACGGTAAAAGTCTGGACCAACACGTCTGAGCCACTCTTGAGCAGCGTGCACAAGGGAGTCATCTTCTAACCTCGTTCCGTGAAGGGCTCCTTCAGTTTACCAAAGAGATGGTAATCGCACGGTGCCAGTTCAGGACTGTAAGGCGAATGTTTCAGTGTTGTCTATCCGAATTTTCTGATCTGGTCTGTGGTCTTGTGATTGACATATGGCTGTGCGTTGTCGTGCAATAGCAGAACATCCTGCTTCTCCCGATGTCGTCGAACACGACTCAGTCGAGCTTGAAGTTTCTTGAGAGTTGCAACATACGCGTCAGAATTAATGGTGGTTCCGTGTGGCATGATGTCCACAAGCAAGAGTCCTTCTGAATCGAAAAACACAGTAGCCATAACGTTTCCTGCCGAAGGTGTGCTTTTGAATTTATATTTCTTTGGTGAATTTGCATGATGCCACTCCATTGTCTGCCTCTATCTCCGGTCCAAAATGGTGGAGCCATGTTCCATCTTCTGTCACAATTCTTGCAAGTCATCTAGCACTTATCATTGACACTTAGCATGATAACAAATCAAACAGAAGCTACACTGAACCCATTGCGTCTCCGTTTGCTTTTTTGTTATCACATCTTGTCTTCAGATTTCTAAAATTCCTATTGTAATACATTTTATACTATTTTAAAAATTGTAACACTTAATGCTCAACAAAATTTCGCCTCAAACAGCTAAGATTTCTATCAGTAAAGCTAAGCCTATATGGCGACTACAGATGTATCTAAAATTCCAAAAACATTTCCTAAAATTTCTTGAAGATAGAATAAATCGTTGTACCAAATATCATATGCTTACCTTTAGTAATAAGCCTGTAATGTAATTACAAACATCCACAAAATTTGTACGCCTGAGAAGTCGACGCAAACTTGCTCTCTCCAAACATAAAAGCTCACTGAAGCAACTACAATAGTCACACAAAGCTTAGCTGTATGTTTCTGGAAACTGGACAACATATGCAATCTCTTGGCGGAAATTTGGATCTCGTAACACCATTGGTTAGTGCACAAAATGGCAAAGAAAAAGTATCACGAAATAACCACTGCCACGAAATTACCAATGTTTACCCTATAATCTGATATACCTGTGTCTGAAATGTAACGGTTGGGAGGTTATTGATAGACGAACATTTAAATGGAGAGAGGCATTATAGACGTATTTACTACGTTTTAGAAATTATGATGTGAGAGAGTCAATGAAACCTTTGGTAGCTTTCCAGTTTCAGATAACATCTGGAAAACATGGGAAAACAACTAGATGGAACCCTTCGATTGGAAAAATATCGTCTGTATTCCTCAACAGCAACCAATGCATTGTCATCACTTTTTTAAGGTTATTTTACGACGCTTTATCAACAGCTTAGGTTATTTAGCGTCTGAATGAGATGAAGGTGACAATGCCGGTGAAATGAGTCCGGGGTCCAACACCGAAAGATACCCAGCATTTTCTCATATTGAGTTGAGAGAAAACCCCAAAAAAAACATCGACCATGTAACTTGCCCCGAATCGAACCCGGGCCATCTGGTTTCGCGGCCAGACGCGCTAGCCGTTATACCACAGGTGTGAACGCATTGTCATCACAAAATCAATTGGGAACAAGCATGTCTGTACATTCACTATGCAAATACAGGGATTAAATATCAAGTGAACGTGTATTCAGTTATATGTGTTGCGCAGGCGTTGCGGTAACCAGATGCTGCCGTGTGCTAAAGATCTGGAGTAACACGCCAAGTTTAGTACAAGGAACTGCAAGACGTTCCAGTATTTCTCCACTTAATTTCTTCCCAACCGTCTGACTTCGGACGTAGATAGCCTATATCTGGTTAAATCGACGTAGGTTAACCTAAGCTACATTATCCTAAAATATTTGACATTTTCCTTGATACACCCTGTATATTTTGTAGTACATAACTATTGTTGGCCACAAGATATTGCTTATAACGTTAGTAAACCAAATCTATATAATTTGAACTGGTAATGGAAATTACGGGAAAACGGCTGAACGGATTTTAATAAGTGACCCCACACTTTGAAGCTTAGAACCCAAAGTTTTTCAGAAAAATGGTAGTTTTCAGTGAAATGTCAATTTTCCTACATCATTTCGCTATTTTCCAAAATCCATCTGTCGTCAGTTTTGAGAAATAATCGCTTTTCAAAATAAAACAAAACACAAACACACTACAATAAACAATATTACACTCTGCAGGATTGCTGACATATTTAGAGTTAAAATTCAATTGGTTATTAAAAACTTCAAGGCTTACAAAAATTATTTACAGGTCTGATTCTGTGGTGTGTAATTTTCTGAGTACAGCTGTGTATTGGATATTAAAATCTACAAAACTTGAGGTGGTTTTATGACATTATTACATTAGAAATTAAGTATTGTTATATTTAATGTCATGATGTGATTATTTTTCATTAATTATACATATTAATGCTATACTGATGATATGAAAGTGAAACGTTTTGGGATTATATAAGTAGATGTAGAGAATATCTTAATTTAGATCTTCATTTCTACAATTTACTGATTGGCGGCTATATAGTATATAACTACAAAACTTACGTAAGATAATATTGTTATTAAAAATGAAATATGTTTATAGTTATTAATCAAGTGGGGTTGGGTCTTTTTCATATACTTAATGGCGGTGTGGTTTAGATATTTATATGCGTCATTCTCTTCAGTATTGGCCCGAGAGAGCGCAAAAATTACAGTTCCTAAGGAAAGACGGTATTACTTGCTGATAAAATAAGAAGCCTAGGAAATTTTGTAGTGTCCAGATCATTTCAGCAAGATCTCTTAGTAGGATAAAATGATTTTACGCTCTACATTTCAAGTTCTACATGCAGCAGCTATACGAAAATGCTATTGTTCGAAAGCTTAGCAAACCTGACATTTTTTTTAACTTTCGCCTACATTCCACAATGACCTGAAATAGCTCCTGCTATCGTCCTGACATTGATACTTGCGTTTTCGCGTTGAAACTCAAAACCTGAAGTTGGATAGGTTCAAGAGAAAGTATTTTGCGTAAAAAAATCCATTCAGAGGGAGTATGTTTCATTATTATGGAAGCAAATAACTATTAAAAAGACAAGTATTCTTCATTGAAAATAAATCTGAAAAATGTTTATTTGAACGTCTAACGAACTTAGTTTGCAGCAGCATTTGCTGCACAAGCACTAGTAATTATATAAAATGAAGTAAAAAAATATATATCAAATAGAAATGTATTGCCTTTTCGTCAAGACACCCCGCGAATTTAAAGATCAATTAAACTTCCGCAGGCTAGAATTGCACAAGAGCTCTACTGTGACAAGCCACCGAAGCTCTGACACTTAGGTAATACTTGAAGAGCTGTGGACAGCATTTGCAAGTGTTACGCTGTGCTCTGGTTAATTATACGTCAATTTAATTGCCGGGGAAGCATGCGAAATTAAGGACACGGTCTAATTGCCGTTGTAGAGGGCCTTGCATTGCTCCCAATGAGAACACTTGACCCGGACGGTCTCCTGGCAACAGCTGAGTCCCATCACTTCGTCTGGTGTTCTAAGACGTACCAAGCAAGAGAGCGAAGGCCATCCAGGTGCACCTAATACTGTGCCAATAAGGGAATATCCGATATTACATCAAATCTATACTAATAATAAATCTGCAGCCCAAATTTTTCTGGTAATTTTCGATTTTCCAAAAATAATTGGTCCTAACATATATAATTAACCACCCTGAAACCGAAAATCGCTTTTGTGCGAGATCATGCGTATTTGCTTGTTTTCCGCACAGAACCAATACGCGGTAAGTGTGAAATACCACATTCAGTATTCCCAACCTAACACACATAACAATTTCCCTCTTCTTACCGCTTAAGCGCGACATTCATTTTACTGCTTTAGGCTTTTAACATATTATTTTTAGAGACGTTTAACATAGTAATAATTATAAATTGGAAACTTACCACTGCAATTGCACCTAAATTGCAATGTTAATTATTGTTTTTAAATATTTGCAAAAATTAAGTAAAGTCTACTACTCCACGAAACTTATTGCATTCCTGATACAAGTAACATTAAGGAAAGCCGTGAAAAAATCAACAAGATTTCCAGATGCCGATGTTATTACTGCAATATGTTATATAAATAATATTGTTAAAATATTAAAATTAAAAATAAATCATTACATAACCTTACCGTTTGTTTTAAGTTCGCATTTATAGACTGGGGGGGAAAAAAAGACAGACGTATATCATTGCAACTAATTAGAAATTCGTCTTTCAGGTATGTAATAAACTACGTTTCGCTTTTTCAATCTTTTCCTCGAACATGAAAACGTCAACATACCGCTCTTGTATCGTATATTACTATTTTGAAATCTTTGTTCGTATGTCTGTCTATCTGTCTGTCTGGATGTTTGTTACCTTTTCACGCGATAATGACTGAACGGATATCGATCAAAATTAGAATATAAATTAAGTTCGTTGCAACTTAGATTTTAGGCTATATGACATTCAAAATACGTTATTTAAAAGGGGGGTTATAAGGGAGCCTGAATTAAATAAATCGAAATATCTCGCTTATTATTGATTTTTCTTAAAAATGTTACATAACAAAAGTTTCTTTAACAATCATTTCCGATAAGTTTTATTCTTTGAAAAATGTTGATAGGACTGATATTTAATGAGATAAATGAGTTTCAATATTAAAATAACTGCCATCTAAGACGGTGTAATGAAATAAAAAACAAATGACTTCGTCTATAAGGGGCTTTGGACAGCAACAATCGAAAGCTATGAAAGATAGCCTACAGAGAATGTTTCTGTGTTTCTATGAAGTAATATCGGAAGCTAAACTAACCGATTTGTATAATGAATTACTATTTCACCATTTGAAAGTGTAGTTTCTCTAGATGGACATAATGCTATAATGTTATTACAGTAACGTCTCAGTGAATTGAGGACAGGTAAGATTAAAATAGCTTCTTATGCACAGAAACCTTGATAGGCTATTCTGTATATTCGTTTCCTGTATTTCTTAAAATAATGTTTATGTAAGTTACACATTCATTTTAATCTCAGAGAATTAACGAACAACGAGAGTGTATTCATTTAGTATGCAGTAATAATATATTAGCTCAACATTCCATTATTTTATAATCCAAATTTTAACTATGCTCAATTGAATCGTGTTAAAATACATAAAATACATATGCATTAAATGGAATGCAAAAAAATTGGGCAATGAGCCAAACAGGTTATGTTGCGCTTTTTATTTTCTGTTTAGGAGATATGACTCAAACCACTGGTATGCTATGCCTTTAATACCATAGTATCTCTTTACTACATATGATGAGAAAATAAAATAGACGTACACAATTACAACATGAATAGTGAGTTACAAGCTGTATTATACCCTGTTTGTGTTTTTTTTTTATTGTAGAACATACGGATTTACTATTGCCGTAACAAACCTATGTATAAAAACAATGAAGAAATTAGGAGGCTTTGACAGTTTGTAAAACAAGAGAACATCACGTTTCGTCTTGGCTACCACAAATAATGTGTGTTCTCTTGTTTTATAGCCTGCTAATTTCTAACCATGGCCCACTGATAAGTTATTTCTTCACTGTTTTTATACATAGGTTTGTTATGACACAGGGAAAGTAGTTGTTGTAACATGTAAACCACAGAGGATCGGGGAAAGGGTGGCCTCTTCTTCAGGTCTCTAGAGCTTGGCTGATTCCTTTTTTCACGCATTGTTACGGGCTCTCAGTGCGGTCTACGTGCATAATATGGCCGGCCTAACCAAGTTATGTTCCACGTGGGAGTAGCTGTCGGGCGGCCCACACGTTTTAAAGGGGAACTTTACGAATAATCTCAACGAAATATTATGCTTGAAAAAAAATGTATCTACCCGTTGTAGCTGTACTAGTGGAAAATTTCAGAATTTATTATTATTATTATTATTACTATTATTATTATTATTATTATTATTATTATTATTATTTATCGTGGAAGAAACGGCCTAATGGCCTTACTATCACCAGAATAAATACATAATATTATTATTGTCATTATTATTATTATTATTATTATTATTATTATTGTTATTATTTATCTTGGAAGAAAAGGCCTAATGGCTTTACTATCACCAGAATAAATACATATTATTATTATTATTATTATTATTATTATTATTATTATTATTATTATTATTATTATTTATCGTGGGAGAAAAGGCCTAATGGCCTTACTATCACCAGAATAAATACATAAATATTATTATTATTATTATTAGTAGTAGTAGTAGTAGTAGTAGTAGTAGATGATTGAGTTTTTTTTGTACCGATTTAAATTGATCATCAAAAGCATTTGCGATCTCAGTTTGATCAGTGATGTGCTCCCCATCATTAATTAACTCAGTAGGCAAGGATTTTGATTTACGAAATGATTCTACATACTTCCAAAATTTCTTAGGCTCATTTTTCAAAATTCTATCAATGGATTGGAGCCAGAGTAATTTATCAGATTTTATCTTATTTTTTACTTGTTTTCTAAGGGAAGAAAATATAAGATAATGATAATCAGATTTGGATTTTTTTTAATTCTTGTGAGCTTTATTTTTTTTCTTTATGAGTAAACGCAGCGAGTTTGAAAACCACTTAGGATAAGTAGATTTTTTTACTCGTGATAAAGGTACAGCATCAGCAATCGCGTCATTTATTGTATGAGTTAATGAAACTACGGCTTCATTGACATCAGTAGACTCGTGAAGACTAGTCCAATCATGATTAAAAAGAGTTGTGTATAATTTCATATAGTCACCCTGAGAGAAATTAAAATAAGAATGATTAGAAGAATATAAAGGAAGAGATAAATTGACTTCAACATTAACACAAATAGAAGGGTGATAATTGTCTTGACGAACAAGAGAATGATTAGCTAGGTAAACAGAACTATTAATAACATTGGTAAAAACAAGCTCAAGAAGATTTTTATTATTCGAAGTAAAATTAATCTGATTTAAACCAAGAAGCCAAGAAGAAGAAAATAGATCAAGATACTTAATTTTTGCGTAATAATGGATGTTAGGAAGACTACAACCAGATGCCCAGTCAATACCAGGAGAATTAAAATCACCGAGAATAAGTATTCTAAAATTATGTGAATCAAGATTATTCTCAAGAAAAGTAAGATAATTTCTTAAATTTTTGGGATCAGTGTCTGGAGAGAAATAGTGATTACCAATTAATAAATTACTACCATCAGAAATTTTCATTTCAATCCAGACACATTCATTAATTTTTTCTAGGTCACATCTCCTGCATATAATAGGGATCTGATTGCTTATCGCAATTGAGACGCCTCCACCTTTACATTTATTAGTGTCATCACGCACTCTGTCAGCACGAAACACAGTATACGAATGAGGAAATAGATTGCTACATTTTGGTAATAAATCTCAAGGTGATTATAAGAACTACACATGACAATAGAAGAACATAACTAGGAGGAAGTGCCCTGAGTATCACTGGAAACCACTGGCGTAGCAAAATCATTTTTGTTGTGCGACCGTCACTTAGGTCGCACTGATTGCTAGCCGGATGGCTACTGCGTTCGTCTTCTGCTCTTTCTCGTGAGGATTTCTGACACCACCATTGTACACAACGATGGAAAACTACTTTTCGGGAATAATTGGAGCTCTCAGGATACTATAGGAAACTACACGGCTACTAAACTAAGTCTGAAAATGATTGCGTTATTGTACACTACTTGATTTATTCTATATTTACAAAAATATACAAAGTTACTTACAAGGTAATTCATCAGATGACGCTTATGTTCACCGGTTATTGTGTGTGTGAAGATGTCTTGAATGTCATTAGGAGGCTTAAGCCCAATAAATCCATGGGAACTGATGGCATACCTAATTTCATTATTAAAGGTTGTTCTCAAATTCTTATTCCTCTATTAACTTTTATTTTTAAACTTAGCCTTAGAACGGGTATTTATCCTTCTTTATGGAAGGAAGCGTCTGTCATTCCGATATTTAAGAATGGCAATAAACATTCTGTTAATAATTACAGACCTATTTCAATACTAAGTAACTTTTCAAAAATTTTTGAAAAAATTATTCACAAACGTGTTTCATTTTATGTTAAATCTAAATTAAATCCTGCTCAACATGGCTTTATTAAAAGCAAATCTACAACAACGAATTTGGTCAATTATCTCAATCTTATTATGCCTACAGTTGAATCCCAAGGCCAAATTGATGCCATTTATTTTGATTTCAGTAAAGCATTTGATGTTGTTCCTCATAAAATCTTAATAAGTAAATTATAACAGTTTGGACTTTCCATTAATTATCTTAGCTGGTTTGAAAACTATTTAACCAACAGACAATCTCGTGTTCGGTTGGGAAACTCTCTCTCTGATCTTTTCACTATTCTTTGTGGTGTTCCACAGGGCTCCATCCTAGGTCCGTTATTATTCCTGCTTTTTATCGATGACATTTGTAAGCCCATCTATTCCCATTATCTTCTCTTTGCCGATGATTTAAAAATATTTAGAAAAATTAATAGTCTTGCTGATTGTCATTTACTTCAAAATGATAAACATGCCATTCAACGTTGGTCTGATTATAACGGTATGAAAATTAATATTTCTAAAACATGCGTTATCTCTTTCTCTAGGAAGACAACTACATTGAAGTTCAACTATTCGCTATCGAATGCCGCCATAATCAGGAAGGACTGTATAAAGGATCTCGGTATATATCTTGATTCTAAATTGTACTTTCATGACCATGTTGATCACTTATTTAATCATTCACTAAGAATGCTTGGTCTCATTAGGTCTATTACTTATTCTTTTTCCTCTCCTGATACTCTACTTACATTATATTATGCTTTAGTAAGGTCTAAATTAGAATATGCATCTGTTGCGTGGAACTCTATTACGTCTACTGATTCAGCTAAACTAGAAAATATCCAAAGAAAATTCATTTCTCTTTGTGCGTTCAGATTCGTACCCAACTCCTCTTCTTTAAATTATGAACTGTCTAGTAAATATTTTAACTGTACCAGTCTGTATTCGAGACGTCAGGATATTGATTACACTTTCTTTAATAATGCTATTAAATGGTGTAATTGATTGTGATTCTTTTATACATAACACCTACCTTAGAATTCCCGTGAAAGGTTTTCGTGGTCAAAGAATTTTCTTCACTGAATTATTTAAATCCCTTTCTCCAATAGCCAGATGTATTAAAAGTGCCAATTTGCAAGATCTGATTTGATTTTACTTATGCATGATATTCCATACTTGTTATTTAATATCTTTTATTATTTGTTAGATATTGCCATTTATTTTGTTGTATTTGGTGAATGGTTGATGTAGACCATTATATTGATTGTATTTCATCTCACTGCCATTTCTGTCATTCATTCTCATAATCATTTGTTCTGTTTTGTTTTGTTTTTTATTTTGTGCTAAACTGTAATTGGCCTTGTGCTGTTGTTTGCACATTAATATTCGAAATAAATAAAATAAATAAATTATTATTATTATTATTATTATTATTATTATTATTATTATTATTTATCGTGGAAGAAAAGGCCTAATGGCCTTACCATCACTAGAATAAATACATAAATATTATTATTATTATTATTATTATTATTATTATTATTATTATTATTATTATTATTACTATTTATCGTGGAAGAAAAGGCCTAATGGCCTTACTATCACCAGAATAAATACATAAATATTATTATTATTATTATTATTATTATTATTATTATTATTATTATTTATCGTGGAAGGAAAGGCCTAATGGCCTTACTATCACCAGAATAAATACATTATTATTATTATTATTATTATTATTATTATTATTATTATTATTATTATCGTGGAAGAAAAGGCCTAATGGCCTTACCATCACCAGGATAAATACATAAATAATAATAATAATAATATTATTATTATTATTATTATTATTATTATTATTATTATTATTATTATTTATCGTGCAAGAAAAGGCCTAATGGCCTTACTATCACCAGAATAAATACATAAATATTATTATTATTATTATTATTATTGTTATTATTATTATTATTTATCGTGGAAGGAAAGGCCTAATGGCCTTACTATCACCAGAATAAATACATTATTATTATTATTATTATTATTATTATTATTATTATTATTATTATCGTGGAAGAAAAGGCCTAATGGCCTTACCATCACCAGGATAAATACATAAATAATAATAATATAATATTATTATTATTATTATTATTATTATTATTATTATTATTATTATTATTTATCGTGCAAGAAAAGGCCTAATGGCCTTACTATCACCAGAATAAATACATAAATATTATTATTATTATTATTATTATTATTATTATTATTATTATTATTATTATTATTATTTATCGTGGAAGGAAAGGCCTAATGGCCTTACTATCACCAGAATAAATACATTATTATTATTATTATTATTATTATTATTATTATTATTATTATCGTGGAAGAAAAGGCCTAATGGCCTTACCATCACCAGGATAAATACATAAATAATAATAATATTATTATTATTATTATTATTATTATTATTATTATTATTATTATTTATCGTGCAAGAAAAGGCCTAATGGCCTTACTATCACCAGAATAAATACATAAATATTATTATTATTATTATTATTATTATTATTATTATTATTATTATTGGCCTTGTGCTGTTGTTTTGCACATTAATATTTGAAATAAAT
This sequence comes from Periplaneta americana, assembly GCF_040183065.1. Lineage (NCBI taxonomy): Eukaryota > Metazoa > Arthropoda > Insecta > Blattodea > Blattidae > Periplaneta > Periplaneta americana. Next base: position 158,684,917 of record NC_091128.1, on the reverse strand, counting down.
AAATAAATAAATAAATTATATATTGCTCTAATATTCTCTTGCCTGTTTTAACTTTTTTATTCAATCTTAGCTTAAAAACAGGAATTTACCCGTCACTTTGGAAGGAAGTTTTCAAAAATGGTAATAAAAACAGTGTTACTAATTATAGACCCATTTCTATCCTAAACAATTTTTCTAAAATTTTTGAAAAAAAAAATATTCAGAAACACATTTCATTTTATGTCAAAAATAAGATCAATTCGGCCCAACATGGATTTACAAGAGGGAAATCTACAACTACTAATTTAGTTTCCTATCTTAATCTCATAATGCCTATAGTTGAAAATCAAGGTCAAATTGATCCAATTTATTTTGATTTTAGCAAAGCATTTGATATTGTTCCTCACAAAATTCTATTAAATAAATTAAGTAATTTTGGTCTCTCCACTAACTACGTTAATTGGTTTGAAAATTATTTAACAGATAGACAGTCTTGTGTTCGACTAGGTAATTCTCTCTCGGTTCCATTTAATAGTTTATGCGGTGTTCCTCAAGGGTCTACATTGGGACCTCTCTTATTTTTATTATTTATAAATGATATAAGTAAAAGAATAAGTTCTAGCTGCCTTTTATTTGCGGATGATGTCAAAATCTTTCGCAAAATTAATAGTTTGGTCGATTGTCAAATTCTTCAAAATGACATTAATTAAATTTCACAATGGTCTGTTGAAAATGGAATGAAAATTAATCAATCCAAAACTTTTGTTATTTCCTTTTCACGGAAAACGATCTCCCTAAAATTTAACTATTCTCTCAGTAATGTCGTAATTACTAAGAATGATTGTATTAGAGATCTTGGTGTCTTACTTGATTCAAAATTATATTTCCATGATCATGTGCAATATATTTATAACCATTCATTAAGAATGCTTGGTCTAATTAGGTCTATAACTTATTCTTTTTCCACTCTTATGTGTTTATTAATTTTATACTATACGTTGGTTAGATCCAAGCTTGAATATGCATCTGTAGTATGGAACTCCATTACTTCCACTGACTCGGCTAAATTGGAGAATATCCAAAGAAAATTTATTTCCTTGTGTTCTTATAGATTTTTACCAAATTCCGATTATAACTATGAGATTAAATGCAATTATTTCAATTGCGGTTGTTTGTTCACCAGACGTCAGGATCTTGATTATTTATTTTTTTGCAAAGTCATTAAGGGTGATATTGATTGTGAATCTTTCATTAGCAATATCAGTCTTCGTATTCCTGCTAATGGTTTAAGATTTCATAAATTGTTTTATAATAAGAATCCTAAATCTCTGTCTCCGGTCTGCAGATGCATTAAATATGCTAATTTGCATGGATTCAACTTGGATCCATTTAATGTGTAGTATATCTGAGTTTTTTTCTCACTGATCTAATTTTAATAATTATTTGTCCAATTTTTTTTCTCTTGCATTTGGTCAATTGATTAAGGTAGACTATTCAATTATCTTATTGTACTAATTTATGATTTTATAATTTTTATTTGATCTATGTTTGATGTAGACTATTATATTGTTTGTATTTCATCTCATTGCCATTTTCTATCATTCATTCTCATCATCATTTGTTGTTTTGTTCTGTTTTGTATCGTGCAAAACTGTAATTGGCCTTGTGCTGTTGTTTTTGCACGTTAATATTCTAAATAAATAAATAAATAAATAAATAAATAAATAAATAAATAAATAAATAAATAAATAAATAAATAAATAAATAAATTATTATTATTATTTATGCTGGAAGAAAAGGCCTAATGACCTTACCATCACCAGAATAAATACATAAATATTATTATTGTTATTATTATTATTATTATTATTATTATTATTATTATTATTATTATTTATCGTGGAAGAAAAGGCCTAATGGCCGTACCATTACCACAATAAATACATAAATATTATTATTACTATTATTATTATTTTTATTATTATTATTATTATTATTATTATTATTATATCTTATGTTAGGATTTCGTAACAAGCTGTTTTTTACGAGACAACAGAGAATGTTTGGAATTGAACGAGTTACATCAGTTGCTTGTTTATGGGGAAGACGTGAATATGTTAGGAAAAAGTCCACATACTATTAAGGGAAAGACTGAAATTTACTGGAAGCAAGTAATGAGATAGGTTTGAAAGTAAATCCCGAAAACAAAAAAACACAGTATATGATTATGTCTCGTGACCAGATCATAGTACGAATTGGAAATATAAAAACTGGAAATTTATCCTTTGGAAAGGTAGAAAAATTAAAATATCAAGGAGCAACAGTAACAAATATAAATGACATTCGGGAGGAAATTGAACGCAGAATAATTATGAGAAATGCCTGTTATTATTCGGTTGAGAAGCTTTTGTCATCTAGTCTGCTGTCAAAAAATCTGAAAGTTAGAGTTTATAAAACAATTATATTATCGGTTGTTCTGTATGGCTGTGAAACTTAGACTCTCACTTTGAGGAACAGAGGTTAAAGGTTTTCGAGAATAAGGTGATAGGAAAATATTTGGGACTAAGGAGGATGAAGTTACAGGAGAATGGAGAAAGTTACACAACGCAGAACTGCACGCATTGTATTCTTCACCTGACATAATTAGAAACATTAAATCCAGACGTTTGAGTTGGGCAGGACATGTAGCACGTATGGGTGAATCCAGAAATGCATATAGAGTGTTAGTTGGAAGACCTGAGAGGAAGAGACCTTTGGGGAAGCCAAGGCGTAGATGGGTGGATAATATTAAAATGTATTTGAAGGAGGTGGGATATGATGATAGAGAGTGGATTAATCTTGCTCAGGATAGGGATCGATGGCGGGCTTATGTGAGGGCGGAAATGATCCTCCGGGTTCTCTAAAAGTCATATGTAAGTAAGTGTAAGAAACTTACCTTAAATTTTTATTTTTCTGCTAAAGCGTAGCATTGTATCAGGAGAAGTCTTCGCATTTTTGCCTTACTGCTTCAATATCGAGTATTCCACATCAAGACAAAAGCTTTGAGTATATGGGGCTATTTCATCAAATGACTGGTTGCTATAGAAACGCTTACCTACCACAGAGCTTCTATAATGTACTAGGCAAGACACATGAAAACCAATACTCTTTTTTTCTTAACGTGGAATACTCTCTTATTTTCGTGCTTCTTTTGTTTATTCATTTCTGATCACTATTTGCCCTGTGGAATTTTCTGTAGCTATGGTTACGTAATTTAAATCAGCTTAAATAATTTTGAACAGTTTAATCGCGTGCATTCCACCATAAACAGATTTTTCCACCGGAGTTTTGTACCAACTCCTCGCTAATAGCATGCAAGCAGAGTTCAGAACGAGTTGCCGGCGTTGTAATTGGCACCACATTGTGAAACTTTCGGTGGGAACGTAATTTTAAAAAGTCAGTTTACATCCCAATAAATGCTCCACCGATGTCGAAGCGAAGGCTAACTATAAATTCAGCGTATTATAGGTCAAAACTCCACTCAAAGCATCAAATTAATTCAGAATTTCCTATGAAACTTTCCAGAGCTTTTCGTTATTCTCATGAACTATAATACCACTATATACAAAGACAAATAAACGGTGCAGTGTAAATGACACAATTTATAGTTTTAACTACATTATTTTCAAATGATATAAAACAAATATAGAATGTAATACAATATATCATTTCGGAGGAAATTTAAGTTTCCCGTACCAGAGATCAGTGGCGTATCCCAAATATTAATAAGCACTTACTTGTAACAGAACGTCCATTGACAAGAAATTAATGATCAGATATTGAAGTTACTACTAAATGTATTTTTTGAGAGCTTGAGGGCTGGAGGGTTAACAAATACATAGACATATTATTGCTAAACATACACTAATACTTTTGATAATATCTACCATGATATATTTTATGATAGCCATACATAAGCTTTACCACTATATCTTGAAAGAATGTTGAATTCAATGACATATACAGGGTGTTTCTCCTGGTTTATGGAGGTGATTCTTGAGGTTATTTGAAACAGAAAATGTAAATAAATTAATGGGATCATATTCATAATTACGGAGGTACAACACATTTAGAAACGCGTCATAGTGAATGGAGCTCTAGACATGTTTTTGCCATACACTTAGATTACTGCATCTGGGGGTGGATGAAGGACATCGTGTATCTGGTTAAGGTACAAACACATGGAGAGTTACTTCAAAGCTTTCTCGATGCCGCGGCGACAATAAGGAGCAAACGTGTGAAGCTGCGAAATGCTACACGTGCGGTTCACACCCGTGCGTACCGTTTCCTTGAGATTCAGGGCGACATTTTCGAAAATGTGATTTAAATCCACTCCCAATTAAAGAGACTGATACATAAACAATCAGTTCTTTGTATTTTAATTATTTTTTGCATTTTTCTTAGTGAAATCATGCCGTTTTCAAATTAAAGTAACTCCGTAATTATGAATGTCATCCCATTAATTTGTTTTCATTTTTTGTTCAAAAAACCTCAGGAATCACCTACATAAACAGGGGGAGAAATTCGTGAATCACCCTGTAGTTCAGTTAGTGAGTGAAAGTCAGGATAAGAGAAGAAATGTCAGAAGGAAGTGAAATAGGGAGAGGAGTACGTCAAGTTTGCCCTTTATCACTTACCCTGTTCAATATCTACTTGGAGGATGTAATGACGAACTTTTTTAAGAATATGGGAGGGGTGATAGTAGGAGGAATAAGAATAAAGTGCGTAAGATGTGCTGATTATATGGCGTTGTTAGCAGAAGAGGAGATGATACTAAGGGATATGCTACTGGAGCTAAATGACAGCTGTGAGCAGTATGGGATGAAGATAAATGTCAACAAGACGAAGACCATGGTTACTGGAAGAAAAATAAAGAAGGTAAACTTGCGAATTCTAAATGAGGCAGTAGAGCAAGTGGACAGCTTGAAATACTTGGAGTGTACTATAAGCAGTAACATGAGCTGCTGCTAGGAAGTCAAAAGGAGGATAGCAATGGCCAAGGAAGCTTTTAATAGAAAAAGGAGCATCTTCTGCGGACCTCTGGAAAAAGAACTGAGGAAGACAGTAGTGAAGTGCATTATGTGGAGTGTGGCATTGTATGGGGACAGAAACATGTACATTGCGACGAAGTGAAGAGAAGCAACTAGAAGCATTTGAAATGTGGATATGGAGAAGAATGGAGCGTGTGAAGTGGACAGACAGAATAAGAAATGAAGCTGTGTTGGAAAGAGTGGGTGAAGAAAGAATGATGTTGAAACTTATCAGGAAGAGGAAAAGGAATTGGCTGGGTCACTGGCTGAGAAGAAACTGTCTACTGAAGGATGCACTGGAAGGAATGGTGAACGGGAGAAGAGTTTGTGCAGAAAAATATATCAGATGATAGACGACATTAAGAGATATGGATCGTATGCGGAGACTAAGAGGAAGGCAGAAAATAGGAAAGACTGAAGAATGTTGGGTTTGCAGTGAAAGACCTGCCCTTTGACAGAAAAGTAGAGTTGAATGAAATAATGGTATATTTTCATTTTGCCGAATAAGGATACTTAGTTATACATAAAAATCCCAGGTCTGACCGGGATTCGAGCTTCGATAGTTTTGACAATGTAATCATAGCAGACGTAATTTGCATATGTACAGTTTTTTTGTTAATACCAAATTATCGACACAAATAAGCTATCTGTCACTTTAAACTTCATTACGTAGGTCCTACATTATTTTAGTAGGAAGTTTGACATTCATAATGGCACATTTCTTAACAGACGTCTTTAAAATGAAAATTCTTTTGCGTTGTAAGCTGAAATGTGTAATTCCCAGGTGGTAATTAATTGTAAATTTAAATAAATAAGACAGGTAGAAGTGGATAAATGGCGGCAAGTTTGCAGTCCCTGCCTTGAGTGACAGATAATTAGATCGCATACAGAAGGTCCTGCCCTCTAAATGCTAAGCGTCCATTGATAAGTCGTCTTTTGTTGGGTCGCCATGGCAACATGTCATTAATCTGAAAGAGACGTGGTGGTAATGAGCGGAGTTTGGGAGGGGGGCCGAGAAGTCCAAAGTCAGATAAACTTGGCAACTCTGTGAAACTTCTCTCCACTCTATCAGCGTTTTATCGCTTCTATTTAAGCCGAAACTGGAATCCAAATAAACAGATGACAGTAGAGAGAGAACTTTTTTTAAATGTTGGAACTAATGTATAGTTTTATTGGTACGTTTTTTAGTTACTAATTGCACGATTTAAATAGTTGTGTAAATTTTTATCACTAATGAAAATGCTGTAAACACATTCATTACGCAACTAGTTCGATAATGATACTTCCTTTACACAAGTACTTAGGTAATGATACTTCTGTTACGCAACTAGTTAGGTAATGATATTTTTATTATGCAACTAGTTGGGTATGATACTTCTATTACACAACTAGTTGGGTAATGATACTTCTATTATACGCAACTAGTTAGGTAAGGATACTTCTATTACGCAACTATTTGGGTATGATACTTCTATTACGCAACTAGTTAGGTAATGGTACTTCTATTACGCAACTAGTTGGGTATGATACTTCTATTACGCAACTAATTAGGTAATAATACTTCCACTACGCAGATAGTTGGGTATGATACTTCTATTACGCAACTCTATTACGAAACTAGTTGGGTGATGATACTTTTATTACGGAACTAGTTGGGTAATGATACTTCTATTACGCAACTAGTTAGGTAATGATACTTCTATTACGCAACTAATTAGGTAATGATACTTCTGTTACGAAACTATTTAATAACTATGTAGAATTTTCATATCTTGTTGAATATTGCTGTAGTTGTGATTAGTGTTGATGTGTTCTGGGTAGATGGATGTATTGTGTGATTTGGTTATGGCTGTAATGTCCTTATATCATGTTAGAGAAGATCTTCCAGTTTGTCCGATATAGAAGTCGTTACAACTATTACATGTTAATATTTGTAAACACATATCAGGTTGTATTTGTTTTGGTTGTTTGTTTGTTTTTTTTTTTTTTTTTTTTTGCTTGTTTGTGTGTTGAGGTGTTTTTGCTGTGTGTTTTGTGTTCTGTATGCGGTATTGTATTTTAATTTCCATGCCTGTTTCTAGGTTGCTGTAGTTGTGGTAAAGGAGAATAAGTGTTTTTGTGTTTGTGTTGTTTGTTTGATTGTTTGTTTGTGTGTTTGTTTGTTTGTTTCTTTGTTTCTTTGTTTCTTTCTTTCTTTCTTTCTTTCTTGTATTTATGTTTCGTCCACTTGGGAGGAGAGATTGAAGTAGAATATCTGGTAGAAGAATAAGAAAAAGAAAAAAGTACTTTAAATTTGAGGACCCTAAGCATTTCGCAATTCCCGAGTTCAGTAAATGACGAATTTTTCCAGTCTCCAATTGATTTTAGTTGTTTCTGTAACCTAGGGAACGCGTGACGTCACTCTCTTGAGGCAATTTCACGGTTCGTCTTGATTCCATAGGAAGCTCTACATCATCCCTGAGATTTCTTTATTTTTGGGCAAGCGCTTCCACTTTCATTTCCATCCCTGTGTAGAGTTGAACTCCAGACATTCACTCCCCGACATGAGAACTTTAAAGTGTGCCGGATAGATTTAGAAGTACTCGATAAAGTTTTATAGTTCATCCCCGTGGATATAGTGAAAACATTCAGAGTTGCAAGTGCAGAATAATCAGTCTTTTGTTTTTTCATGTTGGTTGTCTTAGAAACAGAATGTGTGCTGAAAATATAGCTTCTGTTCCCCATAGAAAGTATAGGTCGATTATTGATGGTAGTGATCGAAAAACTACAGAAATTAATGACGTAGTATGAGTGGAGACTATAAGTGAGGTTTATTCATCATAGTGAGAGAGAACGCAGTGGTGGATTATGAACTACATCTGTACGTTTAGTGTTTACAACCGAGAAATAATATTATATCTAGAGGAAGAAGGAATAAAATCCTGATTTAATTAGTTTCTTTTACGACGATATACCAACTGCTATGGTTATCTAGCGTCTGAATGAAATGAAGGTGATAATGTGAGGGAAATGAGTCCAGGGTTCAGCTCCGAAAGTCATCCAGTATTTGCTCTTAATAGATTGAGGGAAAACCGCGGAAAAATCTTGAACCAGGTAACTTCTTCCAACCAGGATTTGAACCCGGGCCGCTCGCTTAACATTCAGAAATGTTAACCGTTACTCCACAGTGGTGGATTACTTCTTTAAACATAGCTTATTGTTAAAGTAAAACCATGAATTGAAATTTTTTTTATGTTTCATTTGGTTAGGAAGTAAATAAAAAAAAATTGAAAGAAATAAAATCTATTGATAGTTTATTTCCTCTGTTATAAACAAAATAAATATTGAAGTTTCTTTCATTTAGCTACCCGTCTACCTCTTTTCTACCCCGAACCTCAAAACAGTGGTTCGATTCCCGTCACCCTGCCAAAGTCGTCGTTAAACAAAATCGTTCGGCCCCAAAGTAACGTTATGTGACTGTTGGAATTTTGAAGGTGTGATTCACTAGGAGTTTGTACCAAACGGGCGTGCAGTCGATACTGGTCTTTTTTTCTCAACAACTAGAACGATTTCGTGAAGTTTTGAGAGAAAAGTACCCGTCATTACTTAGTAGAAATACAATTTTTTTGCTAGAGGACAATGTGAGACTTCATACCTCACGAAAAAGCACGGAAAAAAATCAGGAATTGTGTGGAATCGAAATGCTACCACACCCGACATACAGCCCTGATCTAGCGCCTTCAGATTACCATCTGTTTCGATCAGTGGCCCACTTCCTGCGTGGAAGAAATTTTCTAAAGTTGGAAGCCGTTGAATTTGGTATCACCGAATTCTTCGTATCAAAAACCAAAAATTGGCACCATCCCGGAATAACAAACCTCATCGACCTCAAGACCATAGAATCAATGGCATTTAGTTTTAAGATTAGATTAATTTCTTGTCACAACACACTTCAACTAAAATTTTGCTCCAAAACCACCATTACTTATGAAACAGTATCTGTAATATGAAGCGATATTTCTAAATTTGTCCCAGGTAACAAATTTTTCACTATTATTCACTTTGATATTGAAGAACTCGCGATTAAAAATCAAACGAGAGGTCACACAGCTCTGTAGCTGCACTCGATGCCGAGATATGACTGAAAGAGTTCGCTCGGCATGACTAATTTTATACGCAACTTCGGCGCCCTCATGCTCATAGCGAGAAGAGGCAGCGTCATTGGGAGCGGTCATATATGTTACATTGCCTCACAGCCTAATTACTAAAAATATTAGCATTCAGCTGTGGCTAATATTTTTTTTACAATAAACATTTGAAATCTTGTATTTTTTTTTTTTGTTTGTTTCACCACGAACCCCAGTATAGGTGCCTATACAGTACTCCTAGAGGGGGAAAAACGTATTCCACGTCAAAAAAAAAAAATGAACGCCACGACTATGATGTGTGTATGATACACAAAGCTAAAAATGTGCTTTGTATGTTGTCTATACATCAGTTATTAGCTCAAGATAGTCAAAAGTTCTTCCCCGTCATTATCGTAAGTTGAAACGCGATATGCAGATGTTTAAAACGCAGGCATAGCAACAGTTGCTAGGAGCTTGGTAGCGGAGAAATTAACGCCAACTCCTTACATAATAGTGGAGTCGTGTTTCAATTGTTGCTTCCGTAATTACAGTTGTAATGAGATATACGATACCTGCTGTCCAATTACACACTTGTGCCCTTCTTTTACTTAACCGTCTTTAAACTCGGAAAATACGTGGAGAAGGGAGAACTGACGTCACGATCCTCTATATTGGCGATAGGGCTCCAATTATTCGTAATTTTCCTATAGTACAGAGGAGTTAGAGATGATTCTTCACAGAAGACATCAACGTTGCCAGATTTTGCAGTAAGAACGCTTGTAAGCTGATTTGAAATTTTGTTCATTCATTCATTCATTCATTCATTCATTCATTCATTCATTCATTCATTCATTTATTTTATTCCATAGATCTTACATGAGGAAAGAAGCTTTAAGATGTGGAACAAGTCAAAATTTTACAATATTACAATTATAATTTTTACAAATTTTTATAATTTTACAATTTAGTAATTTTCTACAATTTTTACAATTTTGTGCAATTTTTTACAATATTTTGGCGAAATGTAGTGAGATGAGGTGAGGTCCGAGGATTCGCCAAAATATTACCCGGCATTTGCCTTTTGGTTGGGGAAACCTCGGAAAAACCCAACCAGGTAATCAAATCAAAGGGGCGTAATCAAATAAAAGGGGTTGATGCCAAGGACTCGCCATAGACCCGCCATAGACCATCCGGCTTCAGTCCCACGGCTGTGGAAAACCTCGGAAGAAACCAAAGACCAAAGGGGGATCCAACCCAAGCCCGAACGCAGCTCCGGATCAGCAGTCCAGCGAGTCTGCCGACTGAGCTACATCGATGGCTCTACTAAAAGTATACAATACATAGCCAATCGGATTATTAAATTTACAAACGCAAACGATCATTCATCAGTTGAGCTATATGTACAGCGACATCATTTTATTTTTACTTCAAATTTTATTGTACCTGAGTTTTTGAATGTACTTCACTCCCACCCCTTCTACTAAGGAAGTTCCAACTCCACACAGAACCAAGACCGCAGATAGTAAGCAGTACTGAGTTACTGGGTATAATACGTTCCAGAAATATGTTCGCGTTTTCCAGTGACGAAAGAGCTTTCAATATTGAATCATATTTTCGCAAACAGGTACTGTCCGTTTGCCTACGTCGCATCCCGATTTCCCCCACCTGCTTCTGCTCACCCCTCTGTAAAAGCTGGGCTGTCTTAGCTCTTTTCTGAAAACATTAATTTCTCTTAGGAATTGGACGTTTACGTAATATTATACAGCTGTTTAATTTAACTTAAATAAAAGGGCCTCGTTAAGTAATTAACTGTCACGTGATTTCCTCCCTTTCTACAATCCTGCGGCATAACCACTTGGACGGACAGTAGATAGCATGTCTGAGTAATTTTATATTTTCGGGTGGGGCAGAAGTGAAGATTGAATTCACAGTACGTAGAGTAGGTACAGAATTATTTCAACATGAGTTACTAGTACGAAGGACGAAACTGGCAATTGGAATTAGATGCAATAGTCTATAGTGCGATAATATGCACAAAAGAACTGAAGCCTGTATCGAAATGAACGGCCACCATTTTCAAAATTGTGTTTAAATATTCATATTATGATTATTTTTCAATTTAACTTCTTTCTCTATATTGTACGCTAATGTGCTGTAGACAGTATAATATACACTGCATAATGAATACGTTCGCATGGATAACTCAGGTCGTGAGTAAAAACACTTATTCTTAATACAGTACTGTACTTTGATTAAAGAAAAACCTAATGAAAATTATCAAACTCAAAATCGCGATATTTCCTACTTTACGTAAATGGATGAACTGCTTTTCTTCCATCCTATACCTAGTAGAGTGATTTGTGTTTTACGCCAGTATCATCGAACTCCAGTCTTGGAGGGGGGAGCAAGCGGTGTTTCCGCGTCTCTAAAGGTATAGACAGGTTAATATTAAAAATGTTAGTAAAAATAAAATGATGTCCCTGTAAAATACAAAACAAGTAAGCTAATCAAATTTAAGGCATAAACAATTCAACCATTTGTGATATACAGAAATTGATAATACATATCATGCAAACTACTTCAAATTATAAACACAAAGTAATCATTTTAAAAGCATATACAATTCATCAGCCAAACTATACAAACATATACAATCAAATTAGTTCAATTTACAAACTTATTTTCGTTAAGCTATACAAAATTGTACAATTCATATGAAGTAGATTAATTCAATTTATAAGCTTAAACAATTCATCAGTTGACCTATATAGTAATACTATTCAATTTACAGCACATATAATTCATCAGTTAAGCTAAACAAAAATATACAATGCATAGTAAACAGATTAAGTCAATATAAAAACATATTTTAGTTGAGCTATATAAAATTGTACATGTCATTTAAATAGAATAATTCAATTCACAGGCATAAACAAATCATCAGTTGTGTAGAAGGTATGAGTATGTAGAAATTTGGTTAATTCTTTTCTGAACCTTTTCTCGTGGTTCTTCATATCTTTAAGATAATTAGGCAGTGCATTGAAGACTGTAATACATGAATATCGAACTCCTTTTTTAAAACAGCTTAGACTAACAGAGGGTAGATGAAGATCTGATTTATGTATTGTCTTAAAATGATAAATGTCTTGATTAGTACTAAATTTATCTTGGTTCTTAATATACAGCATCATTAGGGATAGAATGTATTCACAAGCGTTTGTAGAATTGATTTGCTACTTTAAAACATTATTTTTTGCAAATATTAAAGTAAAATAAATTCACTGGTGTATAGTTTACCTTACCTGAATTTGTGTAATATTAACTAACATTTATACAGGGTTATTAAAAGAAACTCATAATTGCAATTAAAATTGATTTGAGGGGATTTTCAACAAGAATTCACACACGTCAAACCTTGTATTTAGAAAGGAATATTTTTATAGGGCCAAAATTTGTTTGCGATTATTTTTCTGCAAGTTATGAAGTCATGGAAATGACTGTAGTTCTTAATATCATCTGAAAGAACATCTTTTTTAATCTTTTAGCAATATTTCATTTGTTTCATAAAGAGGCACTAAAGTTACGGTTACTATAGCAACAATTTTATTACAGCTACATTTTGTTGTCTTGTTTTATGAAAGTAGTTACATTAATGAAATTAACATGAAACAATCTATTTTTGACAGAGAATCAAACAATTGAGATATTAATGATAATAGAAATTGAAGACATACGTACACAACGAAAGATGTGCACACTTTTCAACGAAACTCAACCAAATCGGCCACTTACTTATCAGTCTGAGTAGAATAGATCTCAATAAAATTCTCTTACTTACTGCTAAACTTGAAATCAGACTTTCTGCATACTATTAAAGAAGGCTTACTTACTTACTTACTTACTTACTTACTTACTTACTTACTTACTTACTTACTTACTTACTTACTTACTTACTTACTTACTTACTTACTTACTTACTTACTTACTTACTGGCTTTTAAGGAACCCGGAGGTTCATTGCCGCCCTCACATAAGCCCGCCATTGGTCCCTATCCTGAGCAAAATTAATCCATTCTGTATCATCATATCCCACCTCCCTCAAATCCATTTTAATATTATCTTCCCATCCACGTCTCGGCCTCCCTAAAGGTCTTTTTTCCCCTCCGGCCTCCCAACTAACACTCTATATGCATTTCTGGATTCGCCCATAGGCCTACGTGTTACATGTCCTGCCCATCTCAAACGTCTGGATTTAATGTTCCTAATTATGTCAGGTGAGGAATACAATGCGTGCAGTTCTGCGTTGTGTAACTTTCTCCATTCTCCTGTAACTTCATCCCGCTTAGCCCCAAATATTTTCCTAAGAATCCTATTCTCAAACATCCGTAGTCTCTGTTCCTCTCTCAAAGTGAGAGTCCAAGTTTCACAACCATACAGAACAACCGGTAATATAACTGTTTTATAAATTCTAACGTTCAGATTTTTTGACAGCAGGCTGGATGATAAAAGTTTCTCAACCGAATAATAACAGGCATTTCCCATATTTGAAACGTACAGCAGAGATCGTATAGGTCAGTTTCTGTCAGATGCGTTTCTAATTCACTGTGGGCTAAAGCAAGGAGATGCACTATCACCTTTCCTCTTTAACTTTGCTCTAGAGTATGCCATTAGGAAAGTCCAGGATAACAGAGAGGGTTTGGAATTGAACGGGTTACATCAGCTGCTTGTTTATGCGGATGACGTGAATATGTTAGGAGAAAATCCACAAACGATTAGGGAAAACACGGAAATTTTACTGGAAGCAAGTAAAGAGATAGGTTTGGAAGTAAATCCCGAAAAGACAAAGTATATGGTTATGACTCGTGACGGGAATATTGTACGGAATGGAAATATAAAAATTGGTAATTTATCTTTTGAAGAGGTGGAGAAGTTCAAATATCTTGGAGCAACAGTAACAAATATAAATGATACTCGGGAGGAAATTAAACACAGAATTAAAGAAGGCTATTTTAAATAATATAATAAACAGACTATCATGTGGGATGTCTGAAAATTTTCACTTTTTTCAATCCAAGTCACTGACCAACTTAACTGAATTCACTTAATTAGATATTGCACAAGCCGCTGCTGACTGCATGCTAGCCGCCCCTGCTTGAGCCAGGCTGTGAGTCATGTGCTACTGTATTCAGGTGCTGAGAGATGCGATCTGCATCCAGAGAGCGGCGTGCTTTGCAATGGCAGGATATATGACTGGTGATGAAACAGGGGTGACCAATGTGTTTTCCTGTGACTTGACATACATTAGAGTTTAAGAAAGTGAAGTTTTAGTGTTTTTCAAAATACCTGGTAAAGTTGTGCCTAAGTTAATCGAAAATGTATTATTATTATTATTATTATTATTATTATTATTATTATTATTATTATTATCATTATTATTATTATTATTATTACCATTACTAGAAGAATGTTTTTCTATTTCTCGGCAAATGAAACAAGAAGATAAGATTAAGAAAATAATGGGTATAAATATACGAAACAGTGGAAAGAGATGATAAGGAATTCATCGGATCCCTAAAGTATATTTACAGGCTTAAATGAAACGTTTATGCTGTTCGTGATTATTGGAATTTTAAAGAAGTTTTGGATCTGAAATAAAAGTTCGATATTTCTTTTCATTTCTGTCTTCATGCTCCCCGCATTTAAATTTAACAAGGCGGAGCCTTCTCGTTAACTATTTCTTAATCGCTTCCTCATTCCATGAGGTCTAGTTTATAGACTACAATGTAATTAATAGTCGAAACGATTCACATCAATATGACGCCAGTGAGTTGTTTGAAACTGTATTGAATAATAATATATGTCATGACAGAGAATTGGATTCATTTGGAAATTAATACCACAATTAAGTACGTTACAATTAGACTATGTTAAATTATTACTTCTGTCTTTACACTCCCCGCTTTCATTAATCATCCCCATTTGTGTACGAATAAGAATCCTACGAATATACCTAATTATGTTCAATTTTTCGTTAAGCTTTAACACGTTAAAAAAGTTAATTCGTTATGACGTTACTTTCATTTGTTTCTCCTATTATTTTGTAACGGGTGCCTGGATTAGAAACTACTTTCTTTCAAACACAGCATAATTTCAGTCATCCAAGGCCTACTGTAATTAAGACACCTTATTAAGAGAAAGTACGACAAAATCCCAATACAGAATTTTCTAACAGTTGAATTATATGAAGTTGTCAGCTGTTCATCCAATAAAAATTGTGGACGTTTTCAATAATAATAATAATAATAATAATAATAATAATAATAATAATAATAAACATAATGACTATAATATTAAAAATAATAATAATAATAATAATAATAATAATAATAATATTAGTAATGATAACAATAATGATAAAAATATTAGTAATACTAATTGTGAAAATAATGATAAAAATACTAATAATTGTAACAATAATGATAAAAAATATTTATTTATTTACTTATATTTAATGTGCTGTACAACAGCCAGTGGCCAATTACAGTTCAGCACAAATATAACAAAAACATAATACAAAAATTAATAATAATAATAATAATAATAATAATAATAATAATAATAATAGCAATGATGGCATTAATGATAATGATAAACATGATAATAATTCTAACAAAAATGGCACAAATAATAATAATAATAATAATAATAATAATAATATTAATAATAATAATGGTAACAAGAATAGCAATGATGACAATAATGATGATAATAATAATAATGGTAATAATGAAAATAATGATAAACATTATTATAATTGTAACAATAATGATAGAAAAAAAATAATAATAATAATGACGATTATTATAAAAACCATAATAATGACAATAATAGTAATAATTATAGCAATGATGACAATAATGATAGTAACTTAATAATAATGATAATAATGATAAACATTATAATAATTGTAACAATAATGATACAATTAATAATAATAAGATCTATAATAATAATAATAATAATAATAATAATAATAATAATAATAATAATAATAATAATGACAATTATTAGAAAAACCATAATAATAACAATAATGGTAATAAGAATAGCAATGATGGCAATAATGATGATAATAATAATAATGATAATAATGAAAATAATGATAAACATTATAATTGTAACAATAATGATACAAATAATAATAATGATAATAATAATAATAATAATAATAATACTGACAATTATTATAAAATCCATAATAATGACAGTAATGGTAATAATAATAGCAATGTTGACGATAATGATGATAATAATTATAAAAATATAATTTGTTATTTAATTAACAGGATAATAATATTAATAATAATAAAGATAATAATAATAATATTACATTATCATTTTCTCATAATCATCTAATGCTTTCGGACTATCTTGCAGGCCTATATTTCAAAAGGGGTGTTAAATAAGTTGTCGGTATTAAAATTTACGCCCGCCATGACACTTTAGCGTGAACCACATAAATTGCGCGGGACGTGCTGTGGTTTTAATTCCACTCCACCGCAGATAGGGCGCGAACAGGGCAATAGCTTCTGATACAGCTCGTGTCAAGTATGTGCTAGCTAATTACATTGCCACGACAACAACAAAAAAAAAACAGCCAACAAACCCCACGAATCGGCCATGGCTCTGTAGGGGAATGGCTCATTCAATTACTATGGCAAGTCGTAACATCGCGGGGGTCTGCTGCCTTCGCTGGGGGCAGAGCAAGAAGCAGGAGGTTGCCGGGGCAACGCCGGAGTCGCCGATCTTAACAAAAGAAAGCACAAAATATAGTTTTATCTTACCTCTTGCAATTATACTAAAACATTGCCCAATATCATGCAGATTTCGCTAGTAACAGGGCATTTTATTATTATTATTATTATTATTATTATTATTATTATTATTATTATTATTATTATTACGAAATGGAAATATAATAATTAGAAATCTGTCCTTCGAAGAACCATGGAACAACAGCAACAAATATAAATGACACTCGAGAGGAAATTAAACGCAGAATAAATATGGGAAATGCCTGCTATTATTCGGTTCAGAAGCTTTTGTCGTCTAGTCTGCTATAAAAAACCGAAGTAGGAATTTATAAAACAGTTATATTACCGGTTGTTCTGTATGGTTGTCAAACTTGGACTTTCACTTTGACAGAGAAACATAGGTTAAGGGTATTTGAGAATAAGGTTCTTAGGAAAATATTTTGGGCTAAGAGGAATGAAGTTACAGGAAAATGGAGAAAGTTACACAACACAGAACTGTACGCATTGTATTCTTCACCTGACATAATTAGGAGCATAAAATCCCTACGTTTGAGATGGGCAGGGTATGTAGCACGTATTGGTTAATCTAGAAATGCATATAGAGTGTTAGTTCGGAGGCCGGAGGGAAAAAGACCTTTGGGGAGGCGGAGACATAGATGGGAGGATAATATTAAAATGTATTTGAGGGAGGTGGGATATGGTGGTAGAGAATGGATTAATCTTGCACAGGATAAGGACCGATGGCGGGCATATGTGAGGGCGGCAATGAACCTGCAGGTTCTCTGAAAAGACAGACACACACACACGCCCGCTTTTCTTTAAATCTGGCAAGACTTATTGTTAGGAGATCCGTAGATCGGAAGGAACATTTCACCAAAATGTTAAAATAGAATAATGATTGCGTACTAAGATTCAGGCAAAGGTATTATCAGATATTCTGCCGTGTCGAAGATCGGAGGAACTTTGTTTCAGTGCAACCTGTACAGGAGGCTGTTTTATCGGTCAGCAGTTTATGTCCGTCGTCTTATCGCCAAATCGATACCAGTAACGCCCGGCGGTCTTAAGGACTCTCCATAAGCCATCTCCAGCAATGAGAATAAATTCACTTTTTGGATTCGGATTAGAAAATAACTCAAGTTAATGGAGTCGATAGTCGCGACATCTGACACAAGCAGCGCTGCAGGCGACGGTGTGATTTACAGCTCACCGAGAAGGCGGTGGCCGGAATCCAAAGCCCTCAAAATATCAACAACATTCCAGTGAGGTTGTGTTGGGAATAGAAGGCCGTGATTCGTTTCACAACATTCATTTGTCTGCAAAACTTTAGTAACGTTTTCGTCAAGTTGTGTTGAGAGTAGGTGTTTACAAGGCGGTGGGATTCATTTTACGACTTCAATTGTTAAAAATTTTAGTTACGTTTGCGATAAGCTATGTCTAGAAGGCAGTGATTGATTGAAAGGAATTTTAGTAACGTTTTCGTCAAGTTGTGTTGAGAATAGGTGTTTACAAGGCGATGGGATTCATTTTACGACTTCAATTGTTTAAAATTTTAATTACGTTTGCGATAAGCTATGTCTAGAAGGCAGTGATTGATTGAAAGGAATTTTAGTAACGTTTTCGTCAAGTTGTGTTGAGAATAGGTGTTTACAAGGCGGTGGGATTCATTTTACGGCTTCAATTTTTTAAAATTTTAGTTACGTTTGCTATAAGCTATGTCTAGAAGGCTGTGATTGATTGAAAGGAATTTTAGTAACGTTTTCGTCAAGTTGTGTTGAGAGTAGGAGTTTACAAGGCGGTGGGATTCATTTTACGGCTTCAATTGTTTAAAATTTTAGTTACGTTTGCTATAAGCTATGTCTAGAAGGCTGTGATTGATTGAAAGGAATTTTAGTAACGTTTTCGTCAAGTTGTGTTGAGAGTAGGAGTTTACAAGGCGGTGGGATTCATTTTACGGCTTCAATTGTTTAAAATTTTAGTTACGTTTGCTATAAGCTATGTCTAGAAGGCAGTGATTGATTGAAAGGAATTTTAGTAACGTTTTCAAGTTGTGTTGAGAGTAGGTGTTTACAAGGCGATGGGATTCATTTTACGACTTCAATTGTTTAAAGTTTTAGTTACGTTTGCGATAAGCTATGTCTAGAAGGCAGTGATTTATTGAAAGGAATTTTAGTAACGTTTTCGTCAAGTTGTGTTGAGAGTAGGAGTTTACAAGGCGGTGGGATTCATTTTACGGCTTCAATTGTTTAAAATTTTAGTTACGTTTGCTATAAGCTATGTATAGAAGGCAGTGATTGATTGAAAGGAATTTTAGTAGCGTTTTCAAGTTGTGTTGAGAGTAGGTGTTTACAAGGCGGTGGGATTCATTATAAGACTTCAATTGTTAAAAATTTTAGTTACGTTTGCGATAAGCTATGTCTAGAAGGCATTGATTGAAATGAATTTGGCGGTTGAAATTAAGAGTATAGAAGTTGACTGTTTATTTTACAACATTATTTACATCAAGTTCTGTTGGGAATGTGCGTGTGAAATACATTAATTTATTTTGTAATATAATTTACATAATAGTTGAGAATGTGTATATAGAAAAGTACTATTGATTTCATATAATGTATGCATAACACTGAATATTATGTAGAATTTAATATCATTAATTATAAAACATGTTTTCTACGATAGTGCGTAAAGTTGCAATTTATCCACTGTTATCAGTGCGTAAAATGAGCTTTTGAAATACTGGTGTGTAAAAAAATTATGTAAAATTTTTACGCACTGCTGTTAATCCTTAAATGGCAGAACTTCATTTCTCACACTAGTTTATTAAACAGTGTCGGACTGTAAAGAAAACAACTATCGCAATGTCCGTATTTTATATGTTGTATAATATTATAGTATTGTGCAATTTTGGTTATTTAATTTTCCTACCATTTTCTATTGTTCTATTAAAATTATAGCATACTAGTGGCTTGTGCAGCAAATGCTGCTAACTAAGTTCATTAGACGTTCAAATAAGCATTTTTCAGATTTATTTTCTATGAAGAATACCAGACATTCTGAAAGTTATTTGCTTCCATAATAATGAAACATACTCTCTCTCGAGCCAATACTGAAGAGAACCACGCATATAAATATCTACACCACACCGACATTAAATATATGAAAAAGACCCAACCCCGCTTGATTAATAACTATACAAATATTTGATTTTTAATAATATTATTATCCTACGTAAGTTTTATAGCTTTCAGTAACATATACTATATATATAATATAGCCGCCACTCAGTAAAATATAGAAATCAAAATCTAATTTAAATTATTTTCGACATCTGCTTATATAACCCCAAAACGTTTCACTTTCATATCATCAATAGCATTAATGAAAAATAGTCACATCATGGCATTAACTATAATAATATTTTATTTCTAATGGTAATAATGTCATCAAACTACCTCAAGTTTTGTAGTTTTGAATATCCAATACACAGCTATACCCAGAAAATTACACACCACAGAATCGAACCTGTAAATTATTTTTAGTAAGTTAAGTTTTTAATAACCAATTTAATTTTAGCTCTAAATATGGCAGCATTCTTTCAGATCATGGTCTTAGTGTAATATTGTTTACTGTAATATGTGTTTTGTTTTATTCTGAAATGCAACATGGCCGACTTGATGCTCGCTTCGCTTCTCCTTTACAAAAAAAAGCGAAGGGAATATCAAGTCGGCCGTGAATGCTATTAGCTAGTTCTCAAAACTGACGACAGATGGATTTTGAAAAATAGGAAAATTATGTTTAAAAATTGACATTTCACTGAAAAATACTATTTTTCCGAAAAAATTTGAGTTCCAAGCTTCAAAATGAGGGGTCATTTATTAAAATCCGTAATTTCCATTACCAGTTCAAATTATATATATTGTGACAGCGACGTGAGATTCGAACTCACGACCAGCGTCCCGCAAGAGAGCAGATCGCGCGGGCTCCACGGAGCACTGAGGGACGGCGCGCGGCGAAGAGAAGAGAGGGGAAAGGGCCTACGCGGCGAGGGAGTTTGCGCGCGCATCTTCTGCTTGCCTAGAGAGGCCGAGAAATCCGTCGAAATGGAAGACTCGCGAATTCGAACTTTCCAGGCGACGTCGCTGTGGTTATAAAAGAAGAAACGCGAGGGAACTCGGACAGTGTGTGTGATTCATGATTAGTTCAGTCAGTAAGCCAGTGAACAGAGCAAGCCAGCCAGTCTTGTGTACCGGAGTTCGACTCGAGTGTGCGTCCGCAACTGTGTCAGCATCCGAAGGCCTGAGTTCGAGTGCAGTGGACCGCAGTTAGAGGGACCTGAGTTCGAGTGCAGTGGACCGCAGTTGGAAGGACCTGAGTTCGAGTACAGTGGACTGTCTCTGAAGGTCTGTGGTTCGAGATACTGTGAACTCGAGTGACTGAGCTAGAAGAACTGTGAACTGAGAACTGACAGTTCTGATTTGTAAATAGTGCTTTGTAAATATTAGTTAAGATTAACAGTTCATCGTTGTTCGTAATAGTACAAGTAAATTGTCATTGTCGTCAGTGGAGTGCACTAACGAATAATGTGTTACTGTGTGGAGAGCAAATCCCATTGTTGACGGGAGTGAAGTTAAATTGTAGAGAGTGAAGAGTTATTGTTGGAAGAATAAAGTTACATTGTTGTCTAGTTTAAAACGTTACAATATAGATAGATATTAACCTGTTGTATCCTATAGGATACTATGTGAATTTAAGAAAATGCAATATTGAGTGTGCAAACTTCATTCAGTAAGAAATTAATGCATTACCTGGATCTTTCATTACTTAAATATTACACGTAACACAAATACGTAACAGATTTAACATTCATATCTACATTTTAGGCCGCATTATTCTGAACTTACATCTGTAGTACTTATTGCAACAAGATGTAGCATTCAACTTTTTCTAACCGTTTTATTGATTATATGACCATTTTAGAAGGCCATGAAATCGTGATAATGGATAAAACAGGCTGTAATTCAATGGATACTTACTTCTTATTGGTTCTGAGTTTAGAAGGCCGTGACACAGTGGCCTTGTAACCTATGCAACTTAAAATATTTATGTAATGTAAATGTGTGCTATCGTAGAAAAACATTGTATACTACACATTCGTAAAGTTATCTTTTTGGCCCTCATGTTTTTGTAAAACTCGGTTCCGCCTCATTTCAAAAACTTCACACTCGTGCCAAAAGAGTATTTTTACGAGCTTGTATCATAAATAACTGTTCTTGTAAGGGCTAGGCGTATTGAATAAAATCATTTATTTTATGCTCGACCATGCCGAAATGTAGTAATTATACACCTGGTAGCAGCCCTTTAATGGACCTCATTAAAGTGCACCTATTCATTAAAGTTCAGGTTTTCCACCAATCAGAAAGCAATATGAAAGCGCAAGTATCGATTATTCTCGGATATGCAATCGAAAGACAAATAGCGAAACGTCACGGAGGCTGGAAATCCAATACTGTCGCAGAAGGTTATGTTCTGTTGCTATAATAATTAGCGTTAATTGCAAATAATATCCAAATAAATTCAATTTGTTATCTCGTTTTTCAAAGTCTAAATCAATTTCAATGTTATATCAAGATTAATGTTTATTTTACTCTCTAGATTATATCAAGGTCAATTACATTTGTTCCTCGGAAAAAAATCAATACTTTCGCGTCTGCGCACATCTCACAATTTACGGGATATTGCACAAGGTCACTTCCGCTTCCCAGTCAGATAAGAATAATATGAATACTTATGAATAATTTTAAGTTAGAAATATGGTCGAGCAATAAAAGTCGTATGAAACTTGCCTATAATGGTAATTAAGACGCTCGTATGAAAATTATGAAACTCGTTTGCGCTCGTTTCATAAACATACTCGCGTCTTAATTACTATCATTATAGGCTTGTTGCATAATGTACTATTAAAACATTTCATTGATGAAACTGGATATACAGGAAACTATTATCCAGTTTTGAATTTCTAATTGTTGAAACTAGTTCTGTAGAAAAATGATGATTCTTTAAAAACATTCATTGTTGAGACTAGACGTGTAGGAAGGAGATAATTTATTGATTACGATAGGTTTAATTGTTGAGACTAGATTTACAAAAGGAACTTTTTTAATTCTCTATAACATGCAGGATTTTTTAAACCATTTCCTATTCATAATGGGCATCTAGAAGGCTTATGATTCATTTTCGAACACTGTCTTAGTACTACATGTCCACACCTGTGGAGTAACGGTTAGCGCGTCTGGCCGCGAAACCAGGTGGCCCGGGTTCGAATCCCGCTCGGGGCAAGTTACCTGGTTGAGGTTTTTCCAGGGGTTTTCCCTCACCCCAGTATGAGCAAATGCTGGGTAACTTTCTGTGCTGGACCTCGGACTCATTTCACCGGCATTATCATCTTCATTTCATTCAGACGCTAAATAACCTAGATGTTGATACAGCATCGTAAAATAACCCAATAAATATGGCAAGACATACGTGAGTACGTATATGAGATTGTATTTGTTTTGTTTTTCTTTTTATTGCGATTTATTTTTTTGGTGTGGAGAACTCAATCCCCAACTTTATACAACTATTTTCGGATCATTCTGTGTAATATAAAATAAATGATATTATCAGCAGATAGGTTAGCCTAATAAAATTTCCCTAAGCACCGAATATAGTTCCCTTCCTTGCGGTGTATGTTCGATATTATATCGTGTCCCTATCAGAAAGTACATACAACAACATTTACATACATGTTCAGCGTTATATCTACACCTTAGCCGTAGGGCGTGTCCTCAACAGGTCCGGATTTCTCGAACATTAACAAGTCTGTGAGAGTCGTCGGATGTGTCAAGAATTCTACGCATCACCCGGGACTTTAAGCTGTTTTCCAATACATCCAGACATCATTAAAGTGTCGCTCTAAGCAGAAAATTTTCGCATCGCCAACAGATTCCCATTAACTTACAGGTCACACTCAGATGCGTTGTCATAGTGACTTGAGGAGAAGGAAAAAAATGAATGTCACACGTTACACGCTTTTCAATTTTTTAACATTTTGTGGATTAAATTACTGTTTCTACAGTTTATTTTTTCAAATGTCATACAAAATACATAAGTAGACCTAAATATAACCATGTAATATTGGCTCAAATAAAAAAAATGAAGATAATTTTATTGGATGACACAGAAATGTCGTTTTGTAGTTTTGATGTATTCCGAAAATTACGTAATTTATTTTTACTTATAAACTCAGAAAGTAGCCTACATAATATATTTTGTGCGAGATCGTGCGTATTTGCTTGTTTTCCGCACAGAACCAATACGCGGTAAGTGTGAAATACCACATTCAGTATTCCCAACGTAACACACATAACAATTTCCCTCTTCTTACCGCTTAAGCGCGACATTCATTTTACTGCTTTAGGCTTTTAACATATTATTTTTAGAGACGTTTAACATAGTAATAATTATAAATTGGAAACTTACCACTGCAATTTCACCTAAATTGCAATGTTAATTATTGTTTTTAAATATTTGCAAAAATTAAGTAAAGTCTACTACTCCACGAAACTTATTGCATTCCTGATACAAGTAACATTAAGGAAGCCGTGAAAAAATCAACGAGATTCCAGATGCCGATGTTATTACTGCAATATGTTATATAAATAATATTGTTAAAATATTAAAATGAAAAATAAATCATTACATAACCTTACCGTTTGTTTTAAGTTCGCATTTATAGACTGGGAGAAAAAAAAGACAGACGTATATCACGGCCTGCTGGAGTATAGTAAACACAGAAAACATTTTACAGCAACAATGTTGAAGAAAGATATATTGGTGTTCCGAAGTTGGCGTCATTAAACAGAAACCAACATGGAAATTTCATTGCAACTAATTAGAAATTCGTCTTTCAGGTATGTAATAAACGATCTTCGCACAAAATAATGTACAATACACGAGCGGTATGTTTGTTTTCATGTTCTCGGAAATTAAAAAAGCTCAACTACGTTTCGCTTTTTCAATCTTTTCCTCGACCATGAAAACGTCAACATACCGCTCTTGTAACGTATATTACTATTATGCTCGAGCATGCCGAAATGTAGTAATTATACACCTGGTAGCAGACCTTTAATGCATGTCATTAAAGTACACCTAATCATTAAAGGTCAGGTCTTTCAGCCAATGACGACTCAGGTTACAACTGTTCAGCCAATGACAGGTCAGCTTTCTACCGTTATAAAACCGCAAGTATCGATTATTCTCGGATATGCAATCGAAAGAGAATTAGCGAAAAGTCACGGAGGCTGGAAATCCAATACTGTCGCAGAAGGTTATGTTCTGTTACTATAATAATTAGCGTTAATTGTAAATAATATTCAAATAAATTCAATTTGTCATCTCGTTTTTCAATGTCTAATTTTATTTCAATGTTATCTCTGTAGGTCCTTATGGCCTAGCAAGGTCAATGTGGACATCTGTTCCTCGGAAAAAATCAATACTTTCGCGTCTGCGCACATCTCACAACATACGGGACATTGCTCCAGGTCAGATACATTAAAATTAATAATATCAAGTTAGAAATCTAGTCGAGCATAAAAAGTCGTATGAAACTCGCCTATAATGGTAATTAAGAAGCTCGTATGAAAATTATGAAACTCGCTTGCGCTCGTTTCATAAATATCCATACTCACTTCTTAATTACCTTCATTATAGGCTCGTTGCATAATGTACTATTAATGAAAGTTTTCATGCGTGTACTTTCTTCCATCTGAACAACAAACATTTAACGTAGATTGCATAGTTTAGTTTTAAAAAAATAATATTAATGAAATTCTTTGTAAAGTTGTGATATGAAATTAAAAAAAATGAAAAAAGAATTCGAACTGACGATGTTCTACTTTCAGTGTATGCTGTAGACATGTTTATTAAAAATAGCTGGAAACAAGAATTATGTCGAAATTCAAATATTTAAGCAGTTTATTATGTATAAGTTGCCCGGTTGAATAAAATGCTACACAAATTTTCATAGCTGATTTAAAATAACTATTAAGTTTTCAAAAAACATTTATTAAAGCTTATTTTTTTTACTTGTCTATTTAACGACGCTGTATCAACTACTAGGTTATTTAGCGTCCATTGGAATGGTCATAGCGAAATGGTATTTGGTGAGATGAGGCCGAGAACTCGCTATAGATTACCTGACATTCGCCATACGGTTGGAGAAAACGTCGAAAAAAATCCAGCCCGCTAATCAGCTCAAGTGGGAATCGAACTCGCGCCCTATTTCTTAGTGATGTACAGATAATGTATATAATGCGTGCATCTTTTTATTTTCAAAGGACCTACAGATTCTAAGAAAAGAAAATGTTTATACAGGATGTAACAGAATAACTATTACTAATTTTCTGTTGTGATATGGGTCATGAAAATATATATTTTTTCTTAATAAAGTAATGTCCGGAAATGCTTCGTATAAAATACAGAGCTCATCACTCACATTATAGCTGCATTTATGTTTCAGCTGTTCTCGTTACCATGGAAATAATAATTGAAGTTAATCTGTTCTTGTATGTCACAAAATATCGTCTGTGAGATCTGTTTATTTAACTTCATGGTATTAAAATGCATCGGTATACAAGTATTGAACTTGCAGACATGCATAACGCATTTGAAGCAGTTTATGGCAATGCTAATTTGGCAATGCGAATCTATGAGTAGCAACACCGTCAGTGCCATATTTCTTGAATTACATAATTTTCAAGAATGGATTAACGTCTTCGAGATAGAAATTATTTAAACGTACATTTTCCAAATCGTTGGATCGGGAGAGTAGATCTTGTTGTTTGGCCGGCACGTTCCCCAGATATGACTCCAGTTGATTTTTGTGTTTGGGGTCGTAAATTAAATCAATTGTTTATAAAACACCCATCGACATTCTTGCTTCTGACGATTTTCGTAACCGACCGCAAATATTTCGAAAGATTCGTCGTTCAATCATACGGCGTTATACTTTGTATGTCAACAATGGCCGTCGCATTTTTAACATTGTCTTAATATCTGATATTAGAAAAAAATGATTGTGTAACCATAGAAAGTAAATAAAGTGACTTTCCAAGTTGAGATGCTTTCACTTGTTTCTTCATAACAATATCACTTGAAAACTAAGCATTTCCGGACATCACTTTATTAAGAAAAAGTTAAATTTCATGCCCTCTATCACATCAGAAAATTAGTAATATTAATTCTGTTACAACCTGTATATAGTAAAATAATTATACTGGCGAAAGATTACCTTCCTCTTAAGTGAAATGTTTTCATATTAACTTACGAATTTATTTCATTGCCAACCTAGGAATATTACAATTAATACTTGGTTCATAACTGTTTTAGAAAATATACTACAGGGTGATTCGTTTGGGTATTGATAAAATAAAAACACCGTAAAAGATTTACTACTGAACTTTATTTGTTGAAACTTTGTGCATACAACACTGAAAGATGGGAGATTCCTCAGAGCTCAACATAACCCCCATTGCGCACCCTGCACAACTCATAACGGTGATGCAATTCAGCCCATGTCCGTTGTAACACAAGAGGGGTGATTTGTTGAAAAGCTTGAGGAATTTTTACTCTCAGATATCCAATGTTCCTGGGTTTCTGTGAATAGACAATGTCTTTAACAAAACCCCACACGAAGAAGTCAAGAGGGGTTAGATCTGGGGAGCTTGGGGGCCAAGCCAAGAGATAGCTGCTTCTCGTACTGGGTTTCGCCTGCGATCTCCTGCATGGTTTTTTTTAAACACAGAACCTGTTTCTACAAATGTTCGATACCACAACATTATGGAATCGTATTTAGGTACATTACGCACACCATACTCACATCGAAATTTCTTTTGAACTCTTTGAACACTCTCAAATTCAGCATACCAAAGAACACATTGTGTTGATTTGTAGTAGCCATTTTAATCATCTACGATTTTCATTTGTCCTTTCAGATTATGCTTTGTTGATTGGCATATATGGAAACTCCCATCTTTTAATCATAATATAATCAGCAAGAAATTTTTCTTCTATCATAACAGCTTTAAAATAATAAATTAATATTATCCATACCCAAAAGGATCGGACTGTACAGACATTATTATTATTATTATTATTATTATTATTATTATTATTATTATCATTATTATTATTATTATTATTATTATCATTATTATTATTATTATTATTATTATCATTATTATTACCATTATAAAGAATATTCTCTACAAAATTATTTCTACTATTTTTTCTCTCATAAGTTGGCAGGGCTGATATTTCATGTTGTGTGATTTTCAATAGTGACGTAAGACTTTTAGTTCAGTGTATCGCCGATAGAGCTGAGCTCTTAAAATGGAAGAAGAAAGAAGGAATTATAGGAAAAGAAAATAATAAGACAATGCAAAGGAATGGGAAGAATGAATTAATAACAAAAGGAATTAATAAAATAAAGTTACTAGAAAGGGAAAAATAATATCACAATAGTAACGATGAGGAAATGGAATAAATGGATGTAAAGCGGAAATAAAATGGAGGAAAATAGTAAATGAAGATGCCAATGAAAAAAGAAAAGGTAAGGAAGAACAAGGAACCAGGTGGTCCGGGTTCGATTCCCGGTCGGGGCAAGTTACCTGGTTGAGGTTTTTTCTGAGGTTTTCCCTCAACCCAACAAGAGCAAATGCTAGGTAACTTTCGGTGCTGGACCTTGGACTCATTTCACCGGCATTATCACCTTCATTTCATTCAGACGCTAAATAACCTAGCTGTTGATACAGCGTCGTAAAATAACTCAATAAAATAAAAAGAACAAGAAGTGAAAGAGAGAGATTTTTATATTGATGTAAAGGTGAATATAATATTGTGTACCGTATTTAATAATAATAATAATAATAATAATAATAATAATAATGATGATAATAATCATCATCACATGGATTTCATTGTAATCGCTAATTACAAAACTTTTTCCAAGTCTCCCCCTCTGGAGGGTTGAATGACCCGATAATCGTTTGGTTATTGACTGTCTCGCTAATCAATCGTCAGCTGTCGCATCTCGTTCCCATGGGAACCCAATGCTTCATTCATAAACTCTTCTCTCGCAGATCATCTATCTTCCTCAAGGGTTCATTACTTGAAGTTCGACGGAAAATGCCAACTTTACCCGCAAAACCAGTCCGATTTTTTAATTAGACGGTTAACAAATGTCTCTATTGTATAGAAAAAGTAAGAGAATTTGTTTTAGTGACGAACTTTTTTTGTAATCAATGATAATAATCAGTGTTAGATTTTTATAATCTGTACATAGTTCAAATGTAGCCCATGATATAATATTAAATCATCAAAATTTACTACAGTCCGCGTCACCGTTTTTGGCGTGTGAAATAAGTAATGGGAACGTTAAGTGCGAGTGTTTTACATTTGCCGCAGTCATTCTGACAACTGTGTTTGGCAAATGGCTGATGTGACGTGTATAGGAAGTGGTACCTTCTCAGCTGCACTGGCAACATGCTCACAAACTGGGCACAATATATTTACGACACACGCCAGAAAAGCTGGTATCAGCTGTACAACTTTTAAAATATTCTACGCTGTACACGGTACGTCACCCATTTTCGGGAAGGAAACAACAGTTTTTATGGCTTCCATGTTTTAATTTTGTTTCGGCTTTCAACTCAAGATTAATAATCTACGACGAGAGGAGTTATTAAAGAAGGTCTAGCAATATATTTTCTCTTCATATCAAGCGACATTTCCAAATTAGTTCTAACTCACAACAAATCTTTCACTATGATTCACTCAAAATGTATCGTACGAGTCTATTTTCACCTTAATATTGCAGAACTCGCAATTACAAATCAAACAAGTGGTCGCACAGGGCTCTAGCTGCTCTCGATGCCGAGATATTACTGAGAAAGTCTTCGCGACACGACTGATTTTATACGCAATTCCGGCCGCTTGATGCCCGTAGCGGGGGGAAGTTGCATCATTGGACGTGATGACGCGTTATATTTGTTCATGGCCTAATACTGTTAACATTATTATTCCGCTGTTGCTAACAGTGTTGCCACAATAAACATTTGAAAATCAGTCACTTTTATTTCATCACGAATCCTGGAACGGGTAGCCATAACAGCTGCAAGGAACGACGTATTCGAAGTCAAAAAATATCTGTACGTTGCAGAACAATGTTTATAGAAAGTAATTTGTTTACATATCAGTGAACCTCAGCAGAAATATCAACCAAATCAACACGAGCGGTTTACATTTAGGAAAAAGCATTGAACATATGGGACTATTCCATCAAGTGACCAGTTGCTATAGAAACAATATAAGGCAAGGCCTATAAAACCAATAGTTTTTTCTTAACGTAGAATTCTCTTTTTATTTTAAATGCTTCAGTCACTTGTTTTTAAAATAAATAACTCTTGTGATTTCTATGTATTGATATGAAAGAGTTTTTATATTATTTTGTACGAGATCGTGCGTATTTGCTTGGTTTCCGCACAAAACCAACCCGCGGTAAGTAAAACATTCCACATTCAGTATCCCCAACCGAACACACATAACAATTTCCCTCTTCTTACCGCTTAAGTGACATATTCATTTTACTGCTTCAGGCTTTTAACATATTATTTTTAGAGACGTTCAATATAGTAATAATTATAAATTGGAAATTTATCACTGCAATTTCACCTAAATTGCACTGTTAATTATTGTTTTTAAATATTTGCAATAATTAACTAAACTCTACAACTCCACTAAAGTTACTGCAATTCGTGAGGCATGTAACATTAAGGAAGCCGTTTGTTTTAAGTTCGCATTTATAGACTGGGGGGGAAAAAAAGACAGACTTATATCACGGCCTGCTGGAGTATAGTAAACACAGAAAACATTTTAAAGCAACAGTGTTGAAGATAGATATATTTGTTTTCCAAAATTGCCGTCATTGAACAGAAACCAAGATGGAGATTTCATTGCAACTAATTAGAAATTCCTCTTTCAGGTATGTAATAAACGATCTTCGCACAAAATAATGTACGATAACGAGCGGTATGTTTTCTTTCAATTCTCGGAAATTAAAACAGCTCAAATACGTTTCGCTTTTTCATACTGTTATAACTCTAATATGAAATATTAGATATTGGAGAAAAAATGGGAGTATAAGGGTACAGTGCATCAGTTATTCATAGATTTCAAAAAGGCGTATGACTCGGTTAAGAGAGAAGATTTATATGATATTCTTATTGAATTTGGTATTCCCAAGAAACTAGTTCGATTAATTAAAATGTGTCTTAGTGAAACTTACAGCAGAGTCCGTATAGGCCAGTTTCTCCCTGATGCTTTTCCAATTCACTGCGGGCTAAAGCAGGGAGATGCATTGTCACCTCTACTTTTTAACTTTGCTCTAGAATATGCCATTAGGAAAGTTCAGGATAACACAGAGGGTTTGGAATTGAACTGGTTACATCAGCTTCTTGTCTATGCGGATGACGTGAATATGTTAGGAGAAAATCCACAAACGATTAGCGAAAACACGGAAATTCTACTTGAAGCAAATAAAGCCATAGGGTTGGAAGTAAATCCCGAAAAGACTAAATATATGATTATGTCTTGTGACCAGAATATTATACGAAATGGAAATATAAAAATTGGAGGTTTATCCTTCGAAGAGGTGGAAAAATTCAAATATCTTGGAGCAACAGTAACAAATATAAATGACACTCAGGAGGAAATTAAACGCAGAATAAATATGGGAAATGCCTGTTATTATTCGGTTGAGAAGCTTTTGTCATCTAGTCTGCTGTCAAAAAATCTGAAAGTTAGAATTTATAAAAAACAGTTATATTACCGGTTGTTCTATATGGTTGTGAAGCTTGGACTCTCACTTTGAGAGAGGAACAGAGATTAAGGGTGTTTGAGAATAAGGTTCTTAGGAAAATATTTGGGGCTAAGAAGGATGAAGTTACAGGAGAATGGAGAAAGTTACACAACGCAGAGCTGCACGCATTGTATTCTTCACCTGACTTATTTAGGAACATTAAATCCAGACGTTTGAGATGGGCAGGGCATGTAGCACGTATGGGCGAATCCAGAAATGCATATAGAGTATTAGTTGGGAGGCCGGCGGGAAAAAGACCTTTGGGGAGGCCGAGACGTAGATGGAAAGATAATATTAAAATGGATTTGAGAGGGAGGTGGGATATAATGTTAGAGACTGGATTAATCTTGCTTAGGATAGGGACCGATGGCAGGCTTATATGAGGGCGGCAATGAACCTCCGGGTTCCTTAAAAGCCAGTAAGTAAGTAAGTAATATGAAATATTATTGGATAGCGAATGTAGTAGGCCGTAATATGAAATTTCTTGTAATTTTCTTCTTAGAAATATACCTGCAAATTGTAGTAGAAAGAGAAAGAGTTCATAATATTGTAAGAACTGAAGAAAATGGCACAATAATGTGACAAAGTATAAAATAATTTACATAACATTTCATTTCAGGTAGAAAACAACCGGCAAATGAGCTAGTAATGAAACAGTACGGGGAGAAACAGTTTATATTGATTAAGTGACATTCATTGGAAGAAGAAACTCAAGAAAATGACATAATAATTACGTAAAAACATAAATCATTTCATAGCGACAGAAAATGAACAGAAATGACCTACTAATGAAGTTTCGTAACTAGGACAAGCATTAGTAGGGTTTATGTAGTTTTTGGTATTTTATAGAAAATGGTATATCGTTTGTTATACGAGCCCTGGACAAAATGTACTGCCAGTTGCATTATAGTAATATGAGACAGTTATTTTAACAAGAAACTCTATGAACGCATCCTTAACGCCACATAGAGAAGATGTCAAGCTTTAATGGGGGTAGCAATCATTTCCACCCTCCAACTTTTCTTCCATACCCATTATTCAGAAACTTTTTCTAGGGATGATTTTATTAGAAGATTTATCCCCATTAGTTAATATGTTTTCTTTAAAAAGAATTCCTAACTTTAAATTTAGTAAAATTAAAAGTTTAATTTCTATATATTCTGAATTAACTTCGCTCTAGAATTTGATAACAATGATAACGCAATAATTTTAGAATGTTAAATGTTATGTTTTATTTAACGACGCTCGCAACTGCAGAAGTTATATCAGCGTCGCCGGAAGTGCCGGAATTTTGTCCCGCAGGAATTCTACATTCCAGTAAATCTACTGACATGAGCCTTAAGCACACTTAAATGCCATCGACCAGGTCCGGGATCGAACCCGCAACCTTGGGCATAGAAGGCCAGAGCTATACCAACTCGCCAACCAGGTCGATTACTAGATTACTAATAGTACATTATGCAACGAGCCAATAATGAAGGTAATTAAGAAGTGAGTATGGATATTTATGAAACGAGCGCAAGCGAGTTTCATAATTTTCATACGAGCTTCTTAATTACCATTATAGGCGAGTTTCATACGACTTTTTATGCTCGACCATATTTCTAACTTGATATTATTAATTTTATTGTATCTGACCTGGAGCAATGTCCCGTATGTTGTGAGATATGTTCCGAGGAACAGATGTCCACATTGACCTTGCTAGGCCATAAGAACCTACAGAGATAACATTGAAATAAAATTAGACATTGAAAAACGAGATGACAAATTGAATTTATTTGAATATTATTTACAATTAACGCTAATTATTATAAGTTAGTAACAGAACATAACCTTCTGCGACAGTATTGGATTTCCAGCCTCCGTGACTTTTCGCTAATTCTCTTTCGATTGCATATCCGAGAATAATCGATACTTGTGGTTTTATAACGGTAGAAAGCTGACCTATCTTTGGCTGAACAGTTGTAACCTGAGTCGTCATAGGCTGAGAGACCTGACCTTTAATGAGTAGGTGTACTTTAATGACATGCATTAAAGGTCGGCTACCAGGTGTATAATTACTACATTTCGGCATTGTCGAGCATAAAAGATTTTTATAATCCAAAAGAAAGTTTATTGTTAAGGGTAATTATATATTTTTTTTAATTTGGGATGCAAGTTGTGTATGGAAAACTGGTATAGACCTATCTTGTACAATTTTTAATGTTAATGTTTTCTTTATTGTATTCATAGTGTGTTAACAAACCCTGGCCTTATCAGTTGAATATAAAAAATTAAATATTTCTTTTGTTAACTTTATGACATGAATTGTAAAATTTAACTTTTTACATTGAGTTTTTTTTACATAAAAAGAGGGATTTTAAATTACAAAACAGTGTTTAAAGGCAAATGAAATAGAAAAGAAAGTGTTAAAATCATATTCAAAATTTATTACACAAGACATCAGACAGACCAGTTTCTTCTGTACAAATTGCACCCACCAATTTGAAAATATAATCACTCGTAACAACTTCTTTTATCCTAAAAATTGTCTTGATCTAGAAGTATTGTCTAAACTTCCTTACTTACTGGCTTTTAAGGAACCCGGAGGTTCATTGCCGCCCTCACATAAGCCCGCCATTGGTCCCTATCCTGAGCAAGATTAATCCAGTCTCTATCATCATATCCCACTTCCCTCAAATCCATTTTAATATTATCTTCCCATCTACGTCCGGCCTCCCAACTAACTCTCTCTATGCATTTCTGGATTCGCCCATAGGTGCTACATGCCCTGCCCATCTCAAACGTCTGGATTTAATGTTCCTAATTATGTCAGGTGAAGAATGCAATGCGTGCAGCTCTGTGTTGTGTAACTTTCTCCATTCTCCTGTAACTTCATCCCTCTTAGCCCCAAATATTTTCCTAAGAACCTTATTCTCAAACACCCTCAATCGCTGTTCCTCTCTCAAAGTGAGAGTCCAAGTTTCACAGCCATAAAGAACAACCGGTAATATAACTGTTTTATAAATTCTAACTTTCAGATTTTTTGACAGCAGACTAGATGACAAAAGCTTCTCAACCGATTTCCTCCCGAGTGTCATTTATATTTGTTACTGTTGCTCCAAGATATTTGAATTTTTCCACCTCATCGAAGGATAAATCTCCAACTTTTATAGTTCTATTTCGTACAATATATTATTGTCTAAACACTAACAAATTCCAGCAAAAAATTAATTCGGAATAAGATGTAGAAATTAAATTTCGAATTTTATCAAATTTATATTAAGCGAATAGTGTACATACAAATCCACTTCAGGCGTTAAGATAAATATGGGATGAATCTGAAATAAATGTACCGGTACCATTCATCTATCAACCAGCAGTATACATTTAGGACATTCAAATTCTGTCATTCACTTTTCTTCAGCTGGCAATGGTACCTTGGCACTAGGAGGGAGCTACTTCAAACTCTGGCAGACGTCAGGGACATATTTGTCTAGCAATTTCTTACAAAGCCTCGAGCTGTAGTGTAAACCTTCGGGCCCCTCCCCCATACACGAGGGAAAAAAAAAGTCTTACAATAGTTCAACTTTACCACTTATAATAATAATAATAATAATAATAATAATAATAATAATAATAATAATAATAATAATAATAATACAAATATCAAAATAGTCCAATAATAACACTAAGGAAAATAACAATAACAATGGGTTGTGAAACTTGGAGTCTGACTTTGAGAGAGGAACAGAGATTAAGGGTGTTTGAGAATAAAGTTCTTAGGAAAATATTTGGGGCTAAGAGGGATGAAGTTACAGGAGAATGGAGAAAGTTACACAACACAGAACTGCATGCATTGTATTCTTCACCTGACATAATTAGGAACATTAAATCCAGATGTTTGAGATGGGCAGAGCAAGTAGCACGTATGAGTGAATCCAGAAATGCATATAGAGTGTTAGTTGAGAGGCCGGAGGGAAAAAGACCTTTAGGGAGGCCGAGACGTAGATGGGAAGATAATATTAAATTGATTTGAGGGAGGTGGGATATGATGGTAGAGACTGGATTAATCTTGCTCAGGATAGGGACCAATGGCGGGCTTATGTGAGGGCGACAATGAACCTCCGGGGTCCTTAAAAGCCATTTTTAAGTAATAATAATAATAATAATAATAATAATAATAATAATAATTATAAAACTATAATAATACCAATAATAATAATAATAATAATAATAATAATAATAATAATAATACAAATATCAAAATAGTCCAATAATAACACTAAGGAAAATAACAATAACAATGGGTTGTGAAACTTGGAGTCTGACTTTGAGAGAGGAACAGAGATTAAGGGTGTTTGAGAATAAAGTTCTTAGGAAAATATTTGGGGCTAAGAGGGATGAAGTTACAGGAGAATGGAGAAAGTTACACAACGCAGAACTGCACGCATTGTATTCTTCACCTGACATAATTAGGAACATTAAATCCAGACGTTTGAGATCGGCAGGGCATGTAGCACGTATGGGTGAATCCAGAAATGCATATAGAGTGTTAGTTGAGAGGCCGGAGGGAAAAAGACCTTTAGGGAGGCCGAGACGTAGATGGGAAGATAATATTAAATTGATTTGAGGGAGGTGGGATATGATGGTAGAGACTGGATTAATCTTGCTCAGGATAGGGACCAATGGCGGCCTTATGTGAGGGCGGCAATGAACCTGCGGGTTCCTTAAAAGCCATTTGTGAGTAATAATAATAATAATAATAATAATAATAATAATAATAATAGTAATAATAATAGTAATAATAATAACTAAACTATAATAATAATAATAATAATAATAATAATAATAATAATAATAATAATAATAATAATATACTATTAATATCTTACAAGAGTACAACATTCAATATTATAATATGGTTCACTAAATATTTAATACAAAAGGTAATGTAATACCGAAAAAAAAAGTTCTTTTGTACAATCACTTCATGAATTTGTGTTACACAATTACATCTACAAGAAATGCCATCATAAAGTTTCATTTGCAGTTATGTCCATATTTCGCATCGTTTTTCTACAAAAGCAATGAAGTGAAGGAAGTTCTTTCTGATACATAATTCCAATTACTCCTGACAAAGCGTAAAATGTAATTGCTTTTGTGTTACGATTGTAGAAACATTTTCCGTGCCCTCACACCACGGCCCCCTGTAATGAGATTCATGCCTTTGGCCGTCCTGGTGCAGCGTACATAACCAGGTTGGCCATGTCTTTTAGTAGTGTGCAATTCCCCCCTCAGAAGAGCGGTGCAGCTGTGTCGTCCCGTGTAAGTGCATTATAAACGATTCGGCGTTCTGTTCCAACCTCCACCATTTTCAGAGCAGTCAACTTTTTATTCAATTTTCAAGAATACTTTTTTCGCCCTTTTTTAACTTCCCCGAAGTCAGCACCAAAATTCCCTCACGAAGTTTCTGAATAATGTCATCTTGTACTTCATTTGTTTCTCAGTTCATTTTGTGCTCATTTTCATTGTTGAAAGTTAACCTGTGTGCTCGTTTGTAACTAGCGATGGGAATAAACATTGCTCAGCGGTTCGATTAACGTGACGTCAGAATTCGAATTACTTCGATTTTCTCGAGAGACAACTCTCTATATGCCTGAATAACAAAATATTAGTAGCAGTCAACTGTTTTAATTACCTTGGTGATTCCTTGTCATTCAAGAACGAACATAATCTGAACAAATGAATTGCTAAATTTTCAAAATAGCTAGAGGATTATTAATTCAGTAACGAAATATTGCGATTACTGTAGTTATTTTGTTGTTGTTGTTATTATTATTATTATTATTATTATTATTATTATTATTATTACTACTACTTACTTACTTACTTACTTACTTACTTACTTACTTACTTACTTACTTACTGGCTTTTAAGGTACCCGAAGGTTCATTGCCGCCCTCACATAAGCCCGCCATCGGTCCCTATCCTGAGCAATATTAATCCATTCTCTATCATCATATCCCACCTCCCTCAAATCCATTTTAATATTATCCTCCCACCTACGTCTCGGCCTCCCCAAAGGTCTTTTTCCCTCCGGCCTCCCAACTAACACTCTATATGCATTTCTGGATTCGCCCATACGCGCTACGTGTCCTGCCCATCCCAAACGTATGGATTTAATGTTCCTAACTATGTCAGGTGAAGAATACAATGCGTGCAGTTCTGCGTTGTGTAACTTTTTGCTGTGGTGGTGCCGGAGAATCAGTCCCATTCCGAGGCTTACTTTTAGGTTTCGTAACAAGCTGTTTTTTACGGAGATGGGTTGTTAACCCATCGCCCAACCCCCAAGCTGAAGGACCACCCCTTATCGGCCGTCCACGACTGCTTATTCAATATATTCGCAGCTACCCTCCATATCTGGAGGCCGTCTCCTCTATCCTCAATTATTATTATTATTATTATTATTATTATTATTATTATTATTATTATTATTATTATTCCGTTATTCCGAGACTGAAATTGGGGTTTGGCACCAAGCTGTTTTTTACGGTAATGGGTTGTTAGCCCTTCTCCCGACCCCCAAGCTGGGTCACCCCTTATCGCCCGTCCACGGTTTCTTATTCAATATTTTCACAGGTACCCTGGGAGGGTTTGGGATTGAACGGGTTACATCAGCTTCTTGTCTATGCGGACGACGTGAATATGTTAGGAGAAAATCCACAAACGATTAGAGAAAACACAGAAATTTTACTTGTAACAACTAAGGACATAGGTTTAGAAATAAACCCCGAAAAAACAAAGAATAATATATTATGATTATGTCTCCTAGATCGCGTCGTTCTTTCCCCTTACAGATTACTTGAAAATTGCTGCGATAGTACCTGTTTTGAAAAGGGAAAGACTACATTGCATATGTAAAAGCCTTTGTTTTTTGTTTTTAATGTAGTACGTATTCCAGCATCAGTAAGATGTTATGTAAGAATTCGATTAAGCCTGGGGTTCCTTGTAAGACATTCCGAATTGGAAAATTTGGAACAAACGGAATATTTCTGCCCTAGGCAGACACTCGTCTGTCTGAGACAGCAAGCGAAGGATTCCGATGTCGGGACTATGGAAACGGCATCTCCGTACGAAATCGCATTGATCTTGAGAAGTGCGCCAGAGGGCAACCGGAAGTGATTGGCTGTTACAGAAATGTAATCAGATGAGTACAGACGTAACTCCAAACGAAATATCTATAACGATGCCTCGTTTTCAATACTATACATTCACTTTTCTTCTGGCTTTTAGAGAACCCGGAGGTTCATTGCCGCCCCACATAAGCCCGCCAATCCTGAGCAAAATTAATCCAGTCTCTACCATCATATGCCACCTCCTTCAAATTAATTTTAATATTATCCTCCCATCTACGTCTCGGCCTCTCCAAAGGTCTTTTTCCCTCTGGCCTCCCAACTAACACTCTATATGCAATTCTGGATTCGCCCATACGTGCTACATGTCCTGCCCATCCCAAACGTATGGATTTAATGTTCCTAATTATGTCAGGTGAAGAACACAATGCGTGCAGTTCTGCGTTGTGTAACTTTCTGCATTCTCCTGTAACTTCATTCCTCTTAGCCGCAAATATTTTTCTAAGTACCTTATTCTCAAACACCCTTAACCTCTGTTCCTCTCTCAAAGTGAGAGTCCAAGTTTCACAACCATACAGAACAACCGGTAATATAACTGTTTTATAAATTCTAATTTTCAGATGTTTTGACAGCAGACTGGATGATAAGAGCTTCTCAACCGAATAATAACAGGCATTTCCCATATTTATTCTGCGTTTAATTTCCTCCCTAGTGTCATTTATATTTGTTACTGTTGCTCCAAGATATTTTAATTTTTCCACCTTTTCAAAGGATAATATTCTAATTTTTATATTTCCATTTCGTACAATATTCTGGTCACGAGACATAATCATGTACTTTGTCTTTTCGGGATTTACTTCCAGACCCATCGCTTTACTTGCTTCAAGTAAAATTCCCGTGTTTTCCCTAATCGTTTGTGGATTTTATCCTAGCATATTCACGTCATCCGCATAGACAAGAAGCTGATGTAACCTGTTCCATTCCAAACCCTCTCTGTTATCCTGGACTTTCCTAATGGCATATTCTAGAGCAAAGTTAAAAAGTAGAGGTGATAGTGCATCTCCCTGCTTTAGCCCGCAGTGAATTGGAAAAGCATCAGATAGAAACTCGTCTATAAGATCTCTGCTCTAAGTTTCACTGAGACACATTTTAATTAATCGAACTAGTTTCTTGGGAATACCAAATTCAATAAGAATATCATATAAAACTTCTCTCTTAATCAAGTCATATGCCTTTTTGAAATCTATGAATAACTGATGTACTGTACCCTTATACTCCTATTTTTTCTCCAATATCTGTCGAATACAAAATATGTGATCAATAGTCGATCTATTACGTCTAAAACCGCACTGATGATCCCGAATAATTTCATCTACATATGGAGTTAATATTATCAAACGATATTGGACAAAATTTTGTACGACGTCAACAAAAGTGATATTCCTCGAAAGTTCTACATTTAAAAATTTAGAGCTTGTTGTTCGCATGGGAGAATTATACCGGCATGCAAAAGTTCTTAGAGTTATCAGGAGAACGCTGTTCATTTGAACAAGATACATCACAAATTTTCATAATGAAAATAACGATTATTTTTGCAGAAACATTAAAATTGCTTAGTTATGTGCATATAGTGACAATTTTTATTTCCAAAGAGCCTCTAAATTGTGGTCAAAGGAATATTGAAATACTGTAATAAAATTTACTAGCGAACGGTATATATCCCCAAGGATGATAGCAACTTGCACGTGATATCTGCATAAAAGTACAGTTTGTATGAGGTCAGATATTTTATTTTAGAGACGTGTAATTCAGAAGACGATAGTTATTCTTTTCTGGTGTGTAGTAAATTTCATTTACATAGAATGAACCGTAAGAAATGTAAACACAGCTCTCTTAAATTGACTAAGCATATTTTAAATTCAGTCAATGGCTTTCCCAAAACGCGCTATGAAATGATTCATATAAAATAATTTTTATCTCGGAAAGGAAGCAAAAACGAGCAAAATTTTATGAAACTTTTTTTTAATATCGTAATTAATGACATCACCCGGTATATAACTTTTAATAACAATTGAAGAAATAAATTATTGACAGTAATATAAGTCACAACATGATAAAAAAAAAGCGGAATTTTTTTCTAAACGCGTAAAATATAGGCCTCTGGTCGGAAATTATCCGTCATATTTGATGACTTAATACCTCTACAAATTACGTTGCTAGAATATTGTATCTGCCTGCACGTCTGGTATTAGTCCCCATTACTTGGATATTTTTGTAGTTCAAAAGGCTTTAACTTCGTTTGTTTTTAAATAAACCCGGTTTTATTTCTATCGGGCGATCGGAACGGTAAACCCTTCTCACACATTTTATACACTTTGCAATCCTGTCTAATTTAATGCGATCAAAAATGCTGTAATTTCGTCTGCAATTGTATGTAACACACAAACAGTTATTTGTTGAGATTAAGTAATCACAATTAATTTACATTAAAAACATTACAGATCCCTTCCCCCCAGCACATTCTGATAATTCAATTTGTGTACTTTACAGTATGATTATCGGAAAGCCACTCGCATAGAATCAACTTTGAATAGTCTTTCTATTGTACCATATTTATAGAGTAAGCTGTTACTATACAAATACCTAGCTGCTGCAGATTACAATGAGATAATATTCTTTTGAGTTCGGGTATATAGAGTGTCTCAGAAATGCTTCCCAGGAAACAAAACACGTTACATACAAACTCATTAATTAAGGGGTTAGGTACAGCTTACAGCAGTAATTTTTTTGGAAATATCCAACATTTTTTTCCTCCATTACAGTGTCTTGTACAATAAAGAAAATTGTTATGTATAAAACACATTTCTTCTGCTATATAAAAGAATTTACGATTTAAAATAATAATAATAATAATAATTTTTATTTATACTGGCAGAGTTAAGGCCAAAGGGCCTTCTCTTACACTCTACCAGGTCACAAAGTATACAAGCAGTTAAAATTTAACAAAAAGTTAAAGAACAGAATACTAACATATTACAAAAAAAAAAATAATAATAATAATAATAATTATTATTATTATTATTATTATTATTGTTATTATTATTACTATTATTATTATTATTATTATTATTATTATTATTATTATAGCATAATAAAATCGACACTAAACAAAATGAAAATAATACCATAATAGAAAAAAAAATGAAAGTAAAATACATTGGAATATAGAGAAAGCAACTCATTTAGTACAAATGATTAATATCGAAAAACGTAAGGAAGAATATATCAAAATAGAATGTAATAAAATAATAATAAAAAAGAAAATTAATACGAAAATTAAATAAAATTCACGGTAAAAAGGCTATGATAATAAATGCATCGGCTGATAAAGAGAACAAAAAGGGGAAAGGAAGGAAAAAGGAATATATAGCCTGTATTTTTACAAAATTATGGCAGAGAAAAAGGGCTTATAACTGAAAGGAATCTAATTCAAAAAGTGCAATTTTAATTTATTTTTGAAACTAGACAATGTCCGACAGTCTCTGACAAGTTGTGGTACAGAGTTCCGTATATTTTAAATATTCAAAATGTTGTCAGTTTACTTTGCAGTGATGAAGCGTTTCCCTCATAACTCGAAAACTTGTTAACTTTTTCATGTTTTCTCTCTTTTATTTTATTACTGAAACTCATGTTTACAATATAATGCTCTTTAACAACTACATTCTTTAATAAATATTCTTCTTATTTTGTGTAATAGAAAATATTAATATTTGACCATTTTTTTAAATGAATTTATTTTTTATCAGACAATCTATCAAAGTTAGAGAAGTGATCTTGCATCATATTGTAGATAAAAAATTTCGTCACAGAATGTTGGTTAGGTTTTTGAGTTATGAGGGAAACGCTTCATCACTGCACAGTGAAATGAATTTTGAAAAAAAAAAATGTAAATAATTTTTTTTAAATAGAAAAAATAGTTTTTTTTTTTTTCATATAGCAGAAGGACAGTGTTTTACACATACTAATTTTCATTATTGTACATGATACAGTAATGGAGAAAAAAAATGTTGAATATTTCCGAAATTTTACTGCTGTGAGCCGTACCTAACCCCATTCATGGGTTGATTCTAGGACAAAACTACGTACACTTAAATCATTGTTATGGTTTCATGGTCCTACTTAAAAATTTCTGCATGCTGAGAAATAGTACATCACTGATAGAATTACTGTTAAATGTAAACGTCAGCAGTGACAGTCATTTCTTCTTTGCAGATTCCCTAAACACCCGGTATAACTTCCCTGTGCTGGGACTCAAGAGAATAGCCATCTTGTATGCAATGACAGTAAACATGTCGGTTGCTATAGCAACCATCGTGCTCTATCGTTTGCTAACCTCTGTTTATAAGCCCGCTCCAATTTGCACTGCATTTGTCTCGACATTGTGAATTTTCTCTCTTCACTCAAATCAATCCCGAATTTTTTGCAATTTAGCTTCTCGGCTGCTGATTGTTGCTAATTTGAGATTATAGTCTATTTTAGTTGGAAATCGTTTGACACCACTGCGAACGTTCTGTCGCTTCGCATTCTCGAGTTACATTGCTTCGCGCCATCCGCCAATTCGTGCCTAATATTTTCCCTTCCTGTATTATAGTGACTGAATTTGATACCATGGTTACTAATTTTTTGGCGCGTTTATTAAACAAAAAAATTTGCAACAATAGTGACTACGAGCGTATTCCGAATCTCACCGGTGAGCAATCCGATGGCATCACGGTGTTCCGAATTCCACCGATGACGTCATTGATGCTCCACCGGTGTCGCACCGGTGCCATCAACTTGCAGAGATGGTGGCAGTCTCCATCAGCCGCCATCATGAATGTGATTGGTTCTTGTATAGGGCGGGAATTAGCAGACGAATAACATCGTGCACTGTTGTGTCATGGCGGTCTGTTCTGCTTTAGTTCTGCTGTATTGTTTGTAATGAGCACAATGTAAAAACAATACCTTAATGGCTTATGAGCGAACATGTCAACGGACCCGTTATTACTACCAGTTCAAGAAATAAGTTGTTTATGCTCTCTTTTCTTTGAACGAGATGGGAGTACGAAAATTTCGCAAAATTTTGCTAGCGTAGCACAGACAACAACTTGTACAGTCGCCATGACAGCCATCGATCCTTCCAGCAGTTTTGTTCCTTATTTCGCTGCAACGTGACGTCATTGATGCCACCGGACCGGTGAGATTCGGAATACGCTGTAAAGTTGATATCATGGCTTATACACTTGAGTATACTCGTATAGGTGCATTTACAGAACGAAAGAATTTTTGCAACAGTAGTGATTGAACTTGATTTCATGGTTGCTAC
Organism: Periplaneta americana; assembly: GCF_040183065.1. Classification (NCBI taxonomy): domain Eukaryota; kingdom Metazoa; phylum Arthropoda; class Insecta; order Blattodea; family Blattidae; genus Periplaneta; species Periplaneta americana. The sequence goes on along the minus strand of NC_091128.1, from coordinate 158,640,520 downwards.
ATTTATATTAGCTTTTTCTTTTTTAGACAAAAGAATTGACAACAATAGTGACTGAGCTTCTTACCAAGGTTACTAAATTAAATTTATATTTGCACGTTTATAGAAGGAACGAATTTGCAAGAATACTGACTTCGACTGCCCCCGTGGTCTGTTGATCAGCATGCTGGCTTCCAGATCAGGAGGTCCCGGGTTCGATTCCCGGGCTCGGCGCTCGGTGAATTTTTCTTGAAGAGGATGAATTCCCTGGGTGTCTAGAGTCTGGAAATTTGTATGAATGTGACTGTGCTGGGTTAATATTAAGTAACCAGTCATCACAAATATAAAAAAAATACATCAAGATTGTCGCTGGGCAGTAACCTGAACATACGTTTCAGCGTCACATTGTTGACAAGTAACTCCATCTGTTAGCACAACGAAAAAAAAATACTGACTAAATACTACACTTACAGTACATTTGCAGAAATAGTATTTTTACTTGTTACTATGGTTACCACATCTATTTCGGAGTCGACCTGGTTGGCGAGTTGGTATAGCGCTGGCCTTCTATGCCCAAGGTTGCGGATTCGATCCCGGACCAGGTCGATGGCATTTAAGTGTGCTTAAATGCGACAGGCTCATGTCAGTAGATTTACTGGCATGTAAAAGAACTCCTGCGGGACAAAATTCCGGCACATCCGGCGACGCTGATATAACCTCTGCAGTTGCGAGCGTCGTTAAATAAAACATAACATTTTTAACATTTCTATTTCGGCGTGTTTGTCAAACAAAAGAATTCACAATTACAGACATTGAATATGCTATAGTTACTACGATTACATTTAAAGAACTCCTGCGGGACAAAATTCCGGCACATCCGGCGACGCTGATATAACCTCTGCAGTTGCGAGCGTCGTTAAATAAAACATAACATTTTTAACATTTCTATTTCGGCGTGTTTGTCAAACAAAAGAATTCACAATTACAGACATTGAATATGCTATAGTTACTACGATTACATTTAAAGAACTCCTGCGGGACAAAATTCCGGCACATCCGGCGACGCTGATATAACCTCTGCAGTTGCGAGCGTCGTTAAATAAAACATAACATTTTTAACATTTCTATTTCGGCGTGTTTGTCAAACAAAAGAATTCACAATTACAGACATTGAATATGCTATAGTTACTACGATTACATTTAAAGATCATTAACGAAATAAATGCAAAACCAGCCCACAGATCCGTTGCCATAGTAACTATTGAGCTAAGCGTTCATTAAGCAGATGAATTGCGACAATAAGTTGTTTTCTTAGTGCATTTGTCGCACATTTGAAAGAAAAGGATGGCCCGGGTGCATTATAATAGCGGGTGGATATGTTATGAGGTCTTTATGCTCCCAAATTACGTAATCTGAATGGGATTATCAGCGGGGCGGGCAAATTGGATCCTTCTCGGCGGAATTCAATTAGGCTAACTAATGCAGATCTGGCCCCACGTCTCGGCAAGTAATTCAATTGTCTAGCGCCCCGCCGATGCTTCCACCTCGTATGTGTGATCGAAAACAAAGCGCGTATTCGTCGCTTGTCAAATTCGACTCCCATTCGGATTCGCGCCCCGATTACGGTGCGAGCCCAGCAATATCGATACATATCGATTGTGTTGATTTGCTACTTCATGTATTCATTTCCTTCTTATTCTTACCTTTCATTTCTTTCCATGTCCATTTTATGTCATATTGTTCTTCTAATCCTTCCCATTTCCTTCTACCCATCTTCATCTCAAATTCTCTCTTCTTCCTCTTTATACACCTAACTTCCTCCCCTTCTTCTCTTACTTTTTACTGGATTTCATTTCCTCTTCTCTTCTCTTCTCTTCTCTTCTCTTCTCTTCTCTTCTCTTCTCTTCTCTTCTCTTCTCTTCTCTTCTCTTCTCTTCTCTTCTCTTCTCTTCCCTTTTTCCCGCTCTTCTCTTCTCTTTTCCCCTTTTTCCCGCACTTCTCTTCTCTTTTCTTCTCTTCTCTATCTATCCCCTCTTCCCTTTTTCCCGCTCTTCTCTTCTCTTTTCCCCTTTTTCCCCTCACTTCCCTTCTCTTTTCTTCTCTTCTCTATGTATCACCTCTTCCCTTTTTCCCGCTCTTCTCTTCTCTTCTCTTCTCTTCTCTTCTCTTCTCTTCTCTTCTCTTCTCTTCTCTTCTCTTCTCTTCTCTATCCCCTCTTCCCTTTTTCCCCGCTCTTCTCTTCTCCCCTTTTTCTCGCTCTTCTCTTTTCTTCTCTTCTCTATCTATCCCCTCTTCCCCTTTTCCTGCTCTTCTCTTCTCTTCTCTTCTCTTCTCTTCTCTTCTCTTCTCTTCTCTTCTCTATCTATCCCCTCTTCCCTTTTTCCCCGCTCTTCTCTTCTCTTCTCCCCTTTTTCTCGCTCTTCTCTTCTATTCTCTTCTCTTCTATTCTCTTTTCTTCTCTTCTCTATCTATCCCCTCTTCCCCTTTTCCTGCTCATCTCGTCTCTTCTCTTCTCTTCTCTATCTATTCCCTCTTCCCTTTTTCCCCGCTCTTCTCTTCTCTTCTCCCCTTTTTCTCGCTCTTCTCTTCTATTTTCTTCTCTTCTATTCTCTTTTCTTCTCTTCTCTATCTATCCCCTCTTCCCCTTTTCCTGCTCTTCTCTTCTCTTCTCTTCTCTTCTCTTCTCTTCTCTTCTCTTCTCTTCTCTTCTCTTCTCTTCCCCTCTGTATCCCCTATTCCCTCTTTCCCGCTCTTCTCTTCTCTTCTCCCCTTTTTCTCGCTCTTCTCTTCTCTTCTCTTCTCTTCTCTTCTCTTCTCTTCTCTTCTCTTCTCTTCTCTTCTCTTCCCCTCTGTATCCCCTATTCCCTCTTTCCCGCTCTTCTCTTCTCTTCTCTATCCCCTATTACCTCTTCTCTTCTCTTCTCTTCTCTTCTCTTCTCTTCTCTTCTCTTCTCTTCTCTTCTCTTCTCTTCTCTTCTCTTCTCTTCTCTTCTCACGTTTGCTGTTCACCACAAATGCTCTCTATTGTTGGTTCCCTGGATTAGGGTAGATAGACAACTCATGACATCGAAAATGTTGTAACATTGCAAATTACTGGATCTACCAGACTGTGACGTTGTACGTTTGAAACTAGGACTGAATTAAATTTTTGTCTTCACATTCAGTTAGTGTTGATTGTCCTCCACATTGTTTTTTTAGGGAAGCTGAAATATCAGTATTATTCCTACGCGTAGGGAACGAATTGCCGTCTTGGCTATTGGACCTCAATTAATTACAGATTCGCAGCTGATTCAGCCTGGAAACGAGCCGCTGGACGATGCGGGCTGTATAGGGGTGCACCTTCTGCTGCATCACAGCATTATCTCGCTTCATGGTGTGGTGCTAACAGCTATTGACGCTCTTTTGAACTGCCTTTACACGTGGACTGACTTCACAATTAAATTACTACGAGTTACAAAAACTATTACCCTTTGACAAGTCTCTTTGAGGCTGACTGCAGTCATCTGACATCCTCATCAATAGAAGACCGGGTTCGAGCCCAGAGATGCTTTGTTGCACCTCGGAATAGATTTGTGTCCTCTATCACCGTCCACATACCGGGTGATTCAAAAGATTGTCCGTAAACCGAAGAAGCTTTTAGAAGAATTGAAATATAACATTTCACGAATAGCAACCTCTGGTATTTCAAGTAATTCCCAATCAATGCAACACCGTAATGCCTACATATACATTGCGGAAATACACTTAAATCTTGCTGTACGAAGATTTCTAAATCTTGCATATCCCGGGCGTTGGATCGGAAGAGGGAGTCCGGTTGAATGGCCAGCCCGCTGCCCTGACTTTGTGCCTCTTGATTACTTCTTTTGAGGGCATATCAGACAGAAGCTTCGTTTAAGAGACACCATTGTAAGACACGGAAACACATTTTAGTTAGATACTTGCAGCATCTGATGTGGTTCGGAAGGTCCGTGCAATGCGTACACTTAATATAATGGTCACCAGTTGCAATAATTTTTGGTGTAATACAAAATGTATTATTAATATCGTACAATCTTCTCCTACGTACTTCATTTTTTTTACACAAATTACTATTACGTCATTTGTATGTATGTATGTATTTACACTGCAAGTGAGCAAGCACCCGGTGGCAGTGGTATACACAGTATAAACAATACACAATAAAACTACAATACACAAAACAATTATATACACAATACAATAAATAATACATAAAATAACCTAATTAATAAGTGAATCTAATTTTACAATACAAGCTACATATGTATAGGCCCTACAGAAGTTTCACATTGGTACTGATAATAATCTTTCACTTTACTTTCATCTCACTCACTGTACTGGCACTGTGACACATTTCACTGAAACTTTAGAACACATTTCACTGACACTATATAACACATTTCACTGACACTATAGAACACATTTCATTGACACTATATAACACATTTCATTGACACTATATAACACATTTCACGGACACTATAGAACACATTTCATTGACACTATATAACACATTTCACGGACACTGTACAACACATTTCACTGACACTATAGAACACATTTCATTGACACTATACAACACATTTCATTGACACTATAAAACACATTTCACTGACACTGTATAATACATTTCACTGACACTATATAACACATTTCACTGACACTGTATAACACATTTCACTGACACTATATATCACATTTCATTGACACTATACAACACATTTCATTGACACTATAAAACACATTTCACTGACACTATATAACACATTTCACTGACACTGTATAACACATTTCACTGACACTGTATAACACATTTCATTGACACTATATAACACATTTCACTGACACTGTATAACACATTTCACTGACACTATATAACACATTTCATTGACACTATAAATTATCACTGATCGAAACTATTCACTGCACTGTAAAACCATAAATCCACTGACTCACCACGCTTCACTGATACAACAGTTCAAATAAAACAAACCATAATTATAGTTCCTGACATTCACAAGCTTATACTGACTCAGGATGACATCCTTGGCCATGAGTTCCTATTGTAGAAGTGTTACATTCTCTCTGTAAACTCATTCAGTTTGAGCACAATCTTTTGAATCACCCGGTATAGTACTTATGTTGACAAATAGAAAAAAAGGGAATAAAGAAAAATATGAAAAGGGGAACAATGGAAAGGAATAAAGGAACACAGAAAGGAAGAAAAATAAGTTACAGGAGTAATTGGAACAAAAATAGTTCAAAATAAAGAACAAACAAGAGACAGTATATATGCTAGGAAGCCTAAGAAGAGAAGTGGGGAGGAGAGAGAGGAGGATAGGAGGTAAGTGGGGAAGAGAGGAGAGAGGGGGAGAGACACGAGAGAGGCGAAAGACGTGGACATCATTGGTGAGTAGTTTAATAAAGGTAGCGGTAAGTGAAATCTACGTCTAGCACAGCGGTAGGAGTTCAAACAACTGCCTGGTTGGGGTGACTGCCCTGGGAAGCTCATCCCTTAGAGGGCTGCACACAGTGAACAATATTGTGGCTGTGCCAACATGGGGACGTGTTAAACATCCACACGACTGTTTGCTAGCAGCAAACCGTGCCACTATTCAGGCAGGTCGTCGGGAAGTTACGCAAAGCCATCTGGATACCACCTTCATCCTGCAACGAATGAAATGAGAAAGCATTGTGAGGACGGAGAAAAATTTATTTTGATAGTCTTGGGGAAACACAAGTTTTTAATGTCCTTTCCGATATACAAAAAAAAGTGAGGGTATTTTGTGGATACATATCGACAGATCTAGACAAGATCTTTTGTTTGGCACCAAAATCAGGGCTCTATCACATCGCAGTCCCGAGATATAATACTCGGAAATTTTCGCGCACCCCCAAAATGGCCGCCAGTCTACGAGAGCTCACGCCAGGTTCAAGCCCGCATCGTAGCAGTATACCCGATCGAACAAGGTCACATTTATTTCAAGTCCACACCTGTGGAGTAACTGTCAGCGCGTCTGGCCGCGAAACCAGGTGGTCCGGGTTCGAATCCCGGTCGGGACAAGTTACCTGGTTGAGATTTTTTCCGAGGTTTTCCCTCAATCCAATACGAGCAAATGCTGGGTAACTTTCAGTGTTGGACCCCGGACTCATTTCACCGGCATTATCACCTTCATTTCACTCAGACGCTAAATAAACTGAGATGTTGATACAGCATCGTAAAATAACCAATAAAAATAAAAATAAAATTTATTTCAATCGTGATATTAGCCACGAAGTTATATTGTCTAAATGGATCACCCTGTAAATGTTACATCGTTATATCCAAAGTTCCGTCCTGGTACGCAATATACAGGATAAACCGTAAGTATTGTCATTAATTTCAGAGGATGATTCTTTCAGATATTTCAAACAAAAGAGTACAATACAATTTTGCTCGGTGTTGCTTCCTTTTCCAGATAAAATTTTGTTACTGAAATATTTCAAAACGTGTTTTTGGAAAGCCATTGATTTAATTCCCAATATCCTCAGTCAATTTACGAGAGCAATGTATTATGATAATAAATGATTGAAAGAATTTTAGTTTTTCTCCTTTAAATGTGCAAATGTCCCAGGTTCATTGTAACATGTCATGAACAATTTTCAGCTAAGATTTAACACTTGAAATTTGTAATCTTCAAAAGAAAAAAAAAACAGCTAGCCAATACATTGCTTTGTTCAATTCATATCATGTGGTATATATGATATTTATGTTATAAATCATGAGTCCAGCGCTGTGGAGTGACGGTTACCATGTCTGACGTGAAACGAACAGGTCTGGGTTCAAATCCTGGTTGGCACAAGTTGCCTGGTTGAAATATTTTTCCTGGATTTTCTCTCAATCCAGTAAGAGCAAATGCTGGGTAACTTTAGGCTCTGGACCCTGGACTGAATTCGTTGGTAATATTACCTCTCAGACGCTAGATAAACATCGCAGTTGGCAAAGCGTCGTAAAATAGCATTAAATTTGTATAATTCTCAAACATGTTCACAATATTTATAGGCCTAAATAAGAACCAATTACTTAAAAATCTAAATGCCACTCAAACGAGAAGATTCAACGTTTCATATAGGGTAACCATAGCGACCCTGTGAATCGGCTGTCACTTTTTTTCTCTCTGTAGTATTTCTACTCACTTCTGAATTGTTTTCTTTTTAGTTTCTGATGCTCTGTTGTGACATTTCACTACATTCCTTTCTCATCGGGGTATTTCTGTTGCTATTGCTGTTTTTCTTTGTTCTTTTTCTCATCGTGTAAGTTTTTGTCGCTGTATCCAGATCAGCTGCTCCCGTCTGCCGACGGGTTTCTGTCGTTCATCTTGTTAACATAGATGTAGAATAAAAGACACAAAAACTTATAGTGACTTCTGTAGGAGTCGCTCTTGTACATAGAAACCCGAATGCAATGATCAGCTTGTTCAGTAAGTCTGTGAGTCTCCTATAATTCTACGTGATTAAACGAATTTTGTCGAAATTTACAATTGTTAGTACACAAAACTTTAAATGTGACTTCCTCGGAAGGAAACACAGGTAGTTTTGAGTATGTCTGTAAGTCCTCTTTATTTTTTTATGTGTGTAAAAGAATTTTGACCACACTTAATACGTAAACCTTTTTTAAATTCTTAATTAATTCTGTGTATATAAACAAATTTTGAGCAGAACTTTGTTCGTAGTACACGTATGTATACTTTTTGGTGGTTGGGTGGAAGAGAAGGCCTTACGGCCTTAACTTTGCCAGCTGAAATAAATTATTATTAGTATTATTATTATTATTATTATCATTATTATCATTATAAACTTTTACGTTTCGAATTGATTCAATGTGTATAAACGAATTTTGACCAAACTCAGTACATAAACTTTTAAATTTTTAATTACTATTTTGTATGAGCATAAATAAACGGATTTTGATCAAACTTAATAATTACATAAACTTTTATATTTTAAGTTACTTCGGTGTATAGACGAATTTTGACCAAACTTAATACTAAAACTTTAATTTTTTTAATTCCTTCCATTTTTAACGAATTTTGACCAAATTTAATACCTACTTAAACTTTTAAAATTTTAATTCCTTCCATTTGTTTAAACGAATTTTGACCAAACTTAGTAAGCAGACTTTTAAATGTTTAATTACTTCGATATGTAAAAACAAATTTCGACCAAATTTACTACATGAACTTTTATATTTTTAATTACTTCGATGTATAGACAATTCTCCAAGTGTAGTAGACCATCATATCACCCTACACTCACCTGTAGGAGGCCGTTGCCCTTATGGGATTTCAGGCTTTTCGTATTTCGCATTTCGTATATAGACAAATTTTGACCAAACTTAGTACATAAACTTTTAACTTCATTACTTTGTATTTAAACGGATTTTGACCAAACTTAGTATATAACCTTTAAATTTATTATTACTTACTTCTGTGTAAACGTATTTTGACCAAACTTCGTGCATATACTTTTATATTTTTTATTACTTCAATGTGTATATACACGAATTTTGACAAAACTTAGTACATAAATTTTTTAATTTTTAATTACTTCCAGGTATGTAAAGGTATTTTGACCAAGTTTAGTGGTTAAGTTTTAAAAAATTTTTTTTTTTTTTCATTGGAAGGAAACCAAGACGCTCTTCTGTATGTCTGTGAGTCCCTTCTAATATTTCGATGGTATGTAAACGGATTTTCACCAAACTTGATATGGATATGAATAATTTCAAGGGAAAAATTGTTCCGGGGCCGGGTATCGATCCCGGGACCTCTGGTTGAACGTACCAGCGCTCTACCACTGAGCTAACCGGTAACTCCACCCGGCACCGTCTCAACTTTTCCCTTTATATCCACACAACTCGCGTGGGCTGACGAAACGCCAGAGACCCACAACGAGTGCACACAATCTCTGTGTGACTTGGAATTGTGGTTTTCTGTTAACGTACACAGTGACGTATATATTATGCAAATCTAGTCTTTCAGGTGAAGCTCCCTGTAATAACAGGGATATGATATGATATGGATATGTTTTCAAACAACAGAGAGTTTATATGGGAAAGAACTGAGACAATAGATAAAAATACCCTTATTACCAACCTGTGTGTTTAGTAAGTGTATCTATATATATAATTTGAACTGGTAATGGAAATTACTGGAAAACGGCTGAACGGATTTTAATGAGTGACCCCTCATTTTCATGCCTGGCATCCAAAGTTTTTCGGAAAAGTAGTAGTTTTCAGTGAAATGTC